>NC_054385.1:7154898-7340077 GCF_017654675.1 Xenopus laevis
AACCTATGTATCTTATTACACGACCAGACCATGTGCATGAAGTCAGCTGGAGAGAGATGGCACCTGGGGCATTCATCCACCTGGGTTGGGGACATTTTGGCTAGCACACTAGGGGTAAGATAAGCTCTGTGTAAAAACTTATATTGTATAATTTTATCCCGGGAAGCCACAATATGGTCAAAAATAGAATCGAGGACCTCTTTCCAAGCGTCAGTGTCTAACTCAGGGATATCTTACGCCACTTCTCAAGTAGTTACCCAGCGGAGACTTCCCCGCAATAATCAGGATGGCATAGAAACTGGACAGGTGTTTGGTGTGTACGCTAGCTAGTGCCCTTTTTTCTATCTGCGTAGGCTCGGTATTCAGTATCACCCCTTTGAACTGGGCTTGTGCGGCATGTCTTAGTTGGATATACCTAAAAAACATTTTATTGGGGAGATCGAACCTCTCTTTCAGGGTTTGAAAGTCCATTAACTTACCATCTGACATTATATCCTGAATATATTTTATTCTATAGTTGGCCCAGGCTTGAGGGTCCGGTACAGTCTGCATATGCGGCAATTTGGGGTTGCATCAAATAGGTATGAGCCCTGAGCAGTGACCCTCCAGTTTGGGGAGAAGACCATGAGCAGTGTTCCATGCCCAAACTACTTCTCTCACAGGTGTAGTTGCTTGTATTGCATATTTACAACCTCTATAGAGGAGATTTTTGAGTTCCTCATATGACCCAATATGTTGTGCCTCTAAGCGTGTGGGAGGATTGTCCAAGCAAGGGGTCACCCACCCTTTAGCTGTAGCCAGCTTCGCTGCTAGGTAATACAAGAAAAGATTCGGGGCTGCCAACCCCCCTGCACTGGTGGGGAGCTGTAATTTTGCCATGGCAATCTTTGGTGTAGATGGGTGCCAATATAGCTGCGTAAGTAGGCACCTCATTTTCTTGAAGAAAGTATTTGGGATCCTTACAGGGGATTGCCTAAATACATATGTAAACTTGGGTAACATTACCATTTTAAATAAATTAATGCGTCCAATCAGGGATAAAGGTAGACGAGTCCATATTTTAATTTTCTGCTCCAGACCCTGCATCAAGGGCATTAAGTTTAACTCTACGAACTTGCCTGGGTCCTTATGGATGTTAATACCCAAATATTTGAAGCTATCTGTCCAACGTAAGCCTTCTGGCAGTACCGGTAAAGGGTTTGGTAAGGGGTCAACTGGGAAAAGAGCGGACTTACTCCAGTTAACCTTAAGCCCTGAATAAGAAGTATGGACATTAATAATATCCAAAGCTGCCTCAAGGTCACGGCCTGGATTAGCTAAGTATAGTAATGTATTGTCTGCAAACATGGATATTTTTTTCTGTTAACCCCCCTATCTTGAGCCCCTCTATCCTAGCTGATTGTCGTATCATGCAGGCCAAGGGTTCCATGGCCACTGCAAAGAGTAGGGGGGAGAGAGGGCAGCCCTGCCTAGTTCCCCTACACAGTTTAAATGGCTTGGAAGAGTTGGAATTCGTGCGAATAGAGGCTTCCGGAGCACTATATAACATTTGCACCCATTTCATGAATTTGTCAGGGAACCCCATACACTTCATACCTGCCCACAAATATGGCCATTCAACTGAGTCAAACGCTTTTTCATTGTCAAGGGTCGCTATGACCCTAGCTTTGGAATTTCCATGGTCTATCAAGAGATTTGTGTAGAGTTGTCTGATATTTATGTCAGTGGTTCTCATGGGTATAAAGCCTGACTGATCAACATCGATTATTTGCGTGATGACTGTGTTGAGACGCCTAGCCAGGACCTTTGCCAATATCTTGGCATCACAGTTCATTAAAGAAATCGGCCTATATGATGCACATTCCTTCAAGTCTTTGTTAGGTTTCGGGAGGACTATAAGAGGGCTTTATTCATGGATGCAGGCAGGGGTGTGCCCTCCCTTACGTCATTAAATAGTTTAACCAAACTGGGGGTTAACTCCTTTTGATACGTCGAATACCATTCCATTGGGATCCCATCTGCCCCTGGAGTTTTACCCCTCGGGAAGGAAGCTATGGCATCTGCAATTTCGTGGGCTGCAATGGGAGCGTCCAGCAATATCCGTCCCTGCATATCTAAGGTGGACATGTCCACCTTCCCTAAGTACCTTAGAATGTCATCGTAGTCAAACCTAAGTTTTGAGTCATATAGAGCTGAGTAGTATACCCGAAACGTGTCATTTATTTCCCTAGGGACTGTTGTAAGATCTCCCGATCCCTTTTTTATTACAGGTATAGTCGTCAATTGGTTGGGGTCTCTGCTTAGATATGCTAGAAGTTTACCACATTTGTCCCCTGATTCCAAGACATTAGTTTTGTGATACAGTATGTTTTTAACTGCTGCGGTTTGGGCTAAGAGGAGTGCTGCTTGCGCCTTTTTCCATGTTATCATATCTGCGTTTGGATTAGCTACGTATTGGGCCTCAGTAGACTCTAATTCCTGCTGTTTCCCATCAATAAGTGCCGTGGCCTGATTCTTTACCTGTCGTATCATCATTGAGTATTCACCCCTAACATACGCCTTTAAGGCATCCCATACAATGGGGTCACTTGCAGTACCTGAATTTAGGGACAAGAATTCCGTTATTGATGTAGCCATAGGTGGTACCAATTCTGGGTGAGTAATCCAATGTTGGCTCAGTCGCCACACAGTGTCCTGGGGTTCAGGACTGACCTGCAGACACAAACTAATGGGAGAATGATCGGAAATGCCTATGGTCAGTATTTGAATTCCCGTAGTTGCACGGGCTACCTCAGGGGAGCCTAAGGCTAGATCAATGCGTGAGAGGGTATTGTGGGCAGAATTAAAGCAGGTATATTGTGTAACCCCTTCATTTCGGGCTCTCCATAAATCAGTTAAGTGAAATGTATCCATCCATTTCCGCATTGCCCGGTCACTCCTAGTGGGTACAGGGAATCTGTCAAACTCTTTGTCAATTACATTATTGAAGTCACCCATAAGTATAATAGGGGCCATAGGCAGTGTGGAAACTTTGTTCATTACTGTATATAGTAAATTATCTACGAAGGGTGGTGGGATGTAGATATTGACAATGGTCCATTGTCTACCCATAATAGAGAGATGCAGTATTAAAAACCTTCCCCCAAGGTCTGATATGACGTTATGTAGGGTATACATACATGATTTAGCTATGAGTATGGACACCCCTCTGGAGTAACTGGAGTATGGCGCATGGTATGCTGCCGCCATCCACGGTTTCTTTAAAGTCATGAGTTTGCTCCCATCTAAGTGCGTCTCTTGAAGCATCATAATCTGCGGGTTTTGCCTCCGCAGGAATTTGTTAACCAGACCCCTTTTAATCGGATCCCCCAGACCCCTAACGTTCCAAGACACTATCTTAATGTTATACATTGACAACAATACAAAATAGAAGATGCAATATACTTTCCCATGCCCCGTCTGACCGGCCAGACCTCCTCAGCTTCCTTTGCGTCCCAATAATAAGTAGCTGTGCAGTGTGTAGAGTCTTTTCCCAGAGTTTTACAATCAAGTTCATCAAAGCAGTGCCGAACTCCCATTGCTCCCACCCTATCCACCACCACCCCCAACTCGTAGCGGATCTGAATCCCAATAACCAAATGAGTGAAGAAAAGTGACATAACCAGAGTCTCAATGGGTAAAGACATGTAGTACAGTGACGGACTTGGATTTTGTCCCCGTGCCGGCACCCTCACAGGATAAATGAGTGTGCATCCTAAGAGAATAGTCTACAGGTGTTATTGGGCCTAGTGAACCCTCAATGCGCAGCGTTCATACTTATCTGCGAGGAGATCTCCCAGCATTATGCTCCAGCCAAGCGTCCGCCTCCCGAGCCGATGAAAAGAAGTGGGTGTGCCCATTCTCTACCACTCGCAGTTTTGCAGGGTACAACATTGCGTAGGGCAGTTGGAGTTGTCGTAAGCGTTTCTTTACATCCGTAAATTTCATCCGTTGTTTGCGGATTTCAATGGAATAGTCAGGATATATGGAGATCCTGGAGTTTTCAAACAGGAGATCACCTTTAGTGCGGGCCTCCCGCAGAATTTTATCTCTGTCCCTGTAGTTAAGTAGTCGAGCAATCATAGGTCTCGCCTGGGAGCCCGGTGGAGGTGGTCTGCCTGGCACCCTATGGGCACGTTCAATTGTAAAGGTAGGCGAAGAAATTGCAGGAAAAGTGTCCTGTAGCCATTTTTCTAGAAAAGCTTCTGGCTGACCCCCTTCCACTCTCTCAGGCAGACCAAGCACTCTGATGTTGTTGCGCCTGAGCCTGTTTTCCAGGTCATCCGCTTTAGCTTCAGTGGTGGTCAGCCTTTGTTCCAGGGATTGGAGCTGGGCTTGGAAGGGGTGAACTGTATCTTCCAAATCTCCCACCCTCCTTTCCACTTCTTGGGTGCGCTCCCTTATATTCTGGATGTCATGGCGGAGTATATTAAAATTAGACTGGAGCTCATCAATCTTCCCAATAGTGGTGGCATGGTTGCTATTTAGTAATGAGATGATTTCTGCCAGAGAGTACTGATCCACTAAAGGAGGTTGTATGGAAGAAGAGGTACTTGCCATTGTGTCAGTCTCCATTCCCCCAGGCTCAAGATGTTCCACGCTGTCCTCCATAGCAGGTGAGGTATGCTGTGCTTGCCTGCCTGTCTTTGGTGGACTTGCTGTAGGAGAGTCAGCCTTGGATTTGTTAGTGCTGACTCTAGGCTCTCTGACAAATCTCTCCAGTTTGTGCGCTGCCCTGGTGCCTATAGTGTGGCCGCGCTGCTCCTGCTGAGACGCTGCTAGCACTGCAGCGTGGCTGCGGCCGCCATTTTGTTTTCCCTCCTCCGCTTGCGAGCGCCTTTGTTTAGGGGTTTGCTCACGGTTTCTGCTCATCTCCGTGATGCGGTTCTGTGCGGGGCGGCTTCCGGAAACGAAGAGGGACCCGCTGGTATCTTTTGGCCCCTTAGGATGCACTATTTTGAGCCATATTGTGGGTCCCGGTTTGGAGCACTAGAAAGTGCCTGCTACCCGCTCTGCATGCGGCCACGCCCCTCAGAAACACTATTTAAGTTACACAGTAGATAGCAGATAAGCTCTGTAGAACATAATGGAATCTGTTATCCACTAATTATCCTGTTCCATATAGCTTTTTTTTAAAAATTTTGCCATTGCTACTCAGCAGTTTTTTATATGAACTGTAGTAGTGTTTCTGAAGCAAACCGATCAGTTTTACCAGTGCAGGGCAACACTGCATGATATTTTCATTACTTTAAAATGCTTTCATTTGTTGGTGTCAGTGTTCTTTTAATTTTTATGGGTAGTGGCTTTATCCCCATCATTTAACCAATTTTGGGATAAAAGATGGCGACATGACTTAGAAATACAGGAAATTCAAGAGGGTTAAATAAATTGTTTCCAAACTTTGCCCTGTGCCTCTCCCTTTACCTGTTCATGCAATATTTATGTATACATACACCCTAAACTTGGGTCCAAAATTAATCAGAATCTTTTGTGGTTCTCGTAATTGTATGGTGACATTCCAAAGTCTTCCTCTCAGCCTTGCCTTCCCTTAACTTGTAGCTTTATCTTGGAAATAAGTTTTTACCTTCTCTCTATTTTCAAACACTTGGGGTCTCTGGAGTGATTAACCAGTGCTATAAACCATTTTTATCTTTAACCCTCCCTGAAGGGCCAATGAAACAAACTATGCCCTCCCTGTTACCTGATGGATCACTGTCCATGCTTGATGGACTTGAGATGGGGAAAATACCTCAGGAGTTACTTGTTGGGTCAGGGTCACCTTCCATGCTTGATGGACTTGAGATGGAAAATATCTCAAGAGTTTTCCAACACACACTACCAGAACATTTAAACCTCTCCAGCTTGATTTTAACAGAAATACACAACCAGTAGCACTACATTACCAAGGAGGGAACTTTCCTTATTGGGATGCCCCATTTACCTCTATCCATCTATACACGTGTACAGATTCTGTGGAGGTACACATACAATGGTTTTTCTTTTTAATAACAATTTGACTTCACTATGGAAAAGGGACTATAATGTTCCTCTATTTGGTTTATAAATATATCTGTGAATGTTCTATTGTGATCACTGAAATATTGAGGAAGTTTTATACTGTCATTGTTGTCCTTTCAATGACTGAACTGAATAAATAGCCTGATGAATAACAAATATTGACTCACAACATTGTACTACCATAGAAACCAAAGATAAAGGGTTTAGGTTTTGTACATGTACTGTATTAATCATTTTTAAAATCAACGTGACGTTTTGGTCCCTATTGGGACTTTTCTCAAGGCAACATGCTGATACTCCAATCAAATACTTCTACCCTGAGTGAACAGTGACATCAGCAACTATGGTTACGATTTTTAAAACCATTAAAGTGACATGTGCTATAGGTTCAATTTACGTGAAAGTGCCTGTTGAATTAAAAGTTCCACAAATAGTTAATGATAGTGTGCATTATTTTACTTCCATTGTATTGGTGTAATCAAAGTGCTAATATTAGTGAAGAAAGTTTAAAAATTATATATTTTATTACACATGCCCCTTAGTTTAAAAACAAATCTACAGGTCGTACTAGTAACTGGGGGTGTCAAGTTATGTCATCTTACTTCCCATATTTATTAATAATAATATAACGACATTTTTTGCGCTTCATTATTGCAGTCACTTAAAGTTATTAACTGATGTTATGGCTAAAATCTTTCCTTCACAAGAAGCAGGTTAAAGACCATGAGCTATTCAGACCCCTGGGGGTAACACAATTGAGTTTGGATGCTTCCCTTTGGAGCAAGATGCAGGAAGATTCCTCCTCGTGTTGGACCTGAAATACAATAGATAGGCATACACTTAAAAGCGGAAGCTGGGTGTTTGGCTAATAGCCAATGTTGGGCCACTGGTTGTTTAGAATTATCTTGTTTAGATTCTTTTGAATTTTCCTGTTTCGGTTTAGGGTCCAAAGCTGCACTAATTGTGGAGCGATGCATATATATATATATATATATATATATATATATATATATATATATATATATATATATATATATATATATATATATATAACGTTTCGGGATGTACATTAAGTCTGTGCTTTATCTTATGCGACTTACCCGTATGCGGGTGCTGAAATGTATTACCTGTGATTAGGGAGTTGCACATCGTGCAGCCTCCACATTTGAACACAGAGAGAGAGAGAGAGAGAGAGAGAGAGAGAGACCCATACAAATTATATAAAGGTAAATATTGCAGCATGAAAACTGAAACTTTTCATTTATGATGGTAAAGCTTTGCACTGGATAGTAACCAGTGGCAATTTTTGCAATTGTGCTCTCTGCACTAGAAGAGCCAAATAGATGGTTTAATAATACCAGGAGCTGCTTTTTGCCACCCACTTGTGGGTGTGCTGCCACATGACCGAAGCAACCTAAATATTTGGTTTGGTATCCAATTGTTGATTAAGGCTGCTGTGGGTTACTGCACTGGTGGAATTGGGAAATGTTTACGGTTGAGCCCTAATTGTCCCGAGGCAAAGATGTCAACACCCAAAGGTGGAGGTTTTGGTCACTCCCCAAGGATGTCGACACTTTTCCATGACTCGGTAAACATTTTTATTTGCGTAAACATAATAAATAACACTAAGGTGGCTGGTTTTAGAAAAGGTTCAGTTACCTCAAAGCGGGGGAGATAGAAAACTCCTACTTCTCCAAACTGAGGCAAGATGGATAGATAGAATGAACATGGTCGAACCTAGGGGAATGAACGAAGCTATAAATGCTTTTTGTAATTGTTGCTTACAAGTGAAATTCCATTCTTTTCTTTCAGATATACTTTAGAATAACCTACACATATATAATACTGAGAATGACTTGGCACTGGTAGGAAAATACCTTGCTACTATTATAAACAATTGTATACATTGTGACTATGTTCTATCTTTACTACAATACAATTGCAACTCTTTGTTGGTGCTATCTACTAGTAGGCCACAAAATGGTAGTACTATTATTTCTAATGTATGTATTTACCTGGCCACACTGTGGAGCGATTATGCAGTTGTTGGTGAGGTGAGGGGTAAATAGCTTGTTGTATCACTGTATTTTATGCATGTGATGAAGGTCGTTGTAGCTGAAACATGTTGTGCAGTAAATGTCTGCGAATAAAGAGATGACTTTTTAAATGAAGAATTACGTGCTCGCCGGCTATTATCTTTCTCACTTTTCCATGTCCCCAACAAAGTTATGACTTGACCTCCCCAAGTGGCTCCATTGGTCCATTGCACGGGTTAGTGTTCCCACCACCTGTCCTTTTATGTACAATGTTGCAGCAGTTGTGGGTTTGATTGAATTCAGTACCATTTACTGTGCTGAATCACCAGGGTATCCATTTGGTATAATAAGATTGGGCAAAGTACAAAGGGGGGGAAAATGCATATTCCGCAATTTTTTTTAGGTCCCACAATGCTGTGTTGCTCAGGCAATAAAACCAGAAGACCGCATGGCAATCAATTTTTTCACCAACATCTAAGGGGAATCAGGTCCTGCAAAATATTGGCCTCCAAACAGATATGAAGGGCACTGTCTTATTGTAGAGCAGTGATCCCCAACCAGTAGCTCATGAGCAATATCTTGCTCACCAACCTCTTGAATGTTGCTCCCAATCACCCAAAGCAGCTGCTCATTTTTGGATTCCTGGTTTGGAGGCAAGTTTTGGTTGCATAATAACCAGGTGCACTGCCAAACTGAGCCTCCTGTAGGCTGCCAGTCCACATAGAGGCTACCAATTGTCAATCTCAGTCCTTATTTGGCACCCTCAGGAACTTTTTTGCATGTTTGTGTTACTCTCCAACTCTTTTCCTACATTTGAATGTGGCTCATGGGTTAAATGGTTGGGGATCACTGTTTTTGGTGGCTCACGGGACCTGTTTAGAAAACAGAGTATGTGGCAAATGTCCTTGGACCTCAGCTTGTTGTCACCTGAACCAAGGTCACTGACCTGATGGAGTAGTCCCGGTGCAAGTAGTTTATAAATGACCTTTCTACAGGCACCACTTTGGGCAGAGGTGTAACTACAGCTCAGCAATCCCTGGGGCACAACTTGCACCTGGGCACCCTTCCACACCTGCAAAAAACTTTTATTTCACAACAATCTTCTACAAAATGCAGTTTCCCTGTGCAGTATAGTTAATATATTTATGACTCCAGCCCCTTTCTCATCTTCAGTAGGAGCACACACCTCTCCAGCACGTTATTTGTTGTCTCTCTCATATATGTGACCCATTAGGACACCACCTCTCTCCTGGTTTTGTCCATATTGGATCACTTCAGTTCCTGGGAATGCCATCAGACTGGGACAAGTTAAAGGAAGTTGTGCTCCCAAGGGCAGAGTTTTATACGGAAATCATTGAAACTGTGTTGCAATGCAGCCAAATTATTTTCACTTCAATAAGTCTTTGGTTGTATTTTAATTCCTTCATTTGGAAGATTTCTTCAGCTGGGGCAAGGGCGGTTCCCAGCTATAATTCCTTATTGGGCGTGTGAATATTAACTCAACAAGAGGCTTCATTTAAGTAAACTGTTATTGATGGGTTTAGTGTTCTCCGTCAAATCTGCTTTAAACGATCACTGAGGATGCGGTTGGAAAAATGTAAGTACCTCTGTATTCTGCTGTCTCTATAAAACTGACTGTAGAGAGAGGGGACTGTGTTAATGCCAGAGGGGCAGGCAGTAAGCCTGGAATATTGGTCTTCTATCATTTAATTTAAATTAAAAACCAGCAAGAAGATTAAAGGCGTTGTTCACCTTTGAGTTAACCATTAGTATGATGTAGAGTTATATTCTGAGACAATTTGCAATCGATTTTTATTATTTGTGGTTTTTGAGTTAATCTGGTTGCTAGGGTACAAATTCTCATAGCAACTGTACATTGATATAAATAAGAGACTGGAATAGAAATAATAGATCAGTAGTAGTAATAACAATAAATTTGTAGCATTACGGAGCATTTGTTTTTGTTTTTTTCGATAGAAGGAGTTGGACAAAAAAGCAACTAATTAAAAACCTATTAAAAAAAAAA
Source organism: Xenopus laevis (assembly GCF_017654675.1). Taxonomy (NCBI): domain Eukaryota; kingdom Metazoa; phylum Chordata; class Amphibia; order Anura; family Pipidae; genus Xenopus; species Xenopus laevis. Next base: position 7,165,018 of record NC_054385.1, read on the forward strand.
AATAGTGAAGACCAATTTGAAAATTTGCTAAGAACTAGCCGTTCTATAACATACTTAAAGGTGAACCACCAATTTAAAGGTGCCTGTCAAATTCATTTTCAAGTTGTTTGAAAATCTTATTTCTGTTACCGGGGTGGCAGATTCTCTCTGTTCTTGGTCTTCCCAAATAAAAGGCAGGTTTCTGATTGTCACATGGCAGTCGCCAATATTGTGGGTTAAAAAAAAATATCAGCTACAGGTATGGAATCCATCATTCGGAAACCTGTTCTCTAGAAAGCTCCGAATTAAGGGAAGTCTATCTCCCATAGATATCATCTTTAAAAATTTGAATTATTTGATTAAAATGTAATGTAATAATAAAACAGTAGCTTGTACTTGATCCCAACTAAGATATAATTAATCCTTATTGGAAGCAAAACCAGCCTATTGGGTTTATTTAATGTTTATATGATTTTCTAGTAGATTTAAGGTATGAAGATCCAAATTAAGGAATCCTACCTTATCCATTAAACCACGGGTGCCAAACATGCTGGATGACGGGTCCCGTACCTGTATTCGGAAAGGGAAATTGTATGTAAAGGGGCTTAATAAAGGCACAAGATGTTTCTTTGCAAATAGAAAAAGTTGAAGAGCTGAATAAACAGTCAACAAATTTCCCCCCCTCCCAGAGCAATGACAGGGTGGGCCCATCCTATAGGTGAAGTGCGAGAAGATTTGGGTACACTGTTTATTTGACCCCGACAACTGGGTTATGAAAGCTATAGAACGCAGAGGCGATGTAGTGTTTTGTATGCTGAGTCCGAACTAAAAGCATAGAGAAGAAAAGGACCTGAAGCTAAATGTGCCAACATATCTGCCAGCTCTGTGCAACAGAAGGGTCTATACAGAAAACCTTACAACAGTAAATACAGGAGGTACCGCTGTGTGCTGGCACCAACAAGCTACTGTCTCCTTTGTAACTAAGGTAGAAGTGAATCTTCTAATGAAACCTAATTCAAATGTGTTAACATTATTTACAAGTAGATGAATTTAATATGCACCAGACTGCTTCTTTTTTATTTCTATACATTAACTAAACCTGTAGAATTAGTTTTATAGTTGTGCACATTGCTATTGAAACTTGAAATCTCTTTTATCCTGTTCCTTTGGTCCATTAATCACAGAACTTCTGCGACATTGTTGTTTTGTTTTTTTTATCAGTCGCAATCAGCAGTGTCAAGTATATAATTAGATAACATGCGCAACAATGGTTGTGTTTACAAGTATATTTAAAACCGCTGCACATGTCTTAAGGACATTGTTCAGAATGATGTGGTTTTTTTTTCATTGTGCAAAAAAAAAACAGATTTGGGGTGAATTTCCCCTTTTCAAGTTAGAAATTAAAATGAGCCAAATGTTTTTCCAGCCTTTATAATCGCTTGGGTGCAGATTTATTGTGCTGTGTATACATGATTCACTCCAGAAAAATTGAGTAAATACATAACACATTTATAACTTTCTATTAAGGTTTATGCACCCTGGGAAATGATCAAGGGGTGATGTTTGCCTTATTCTAATAATATATTTAATGATCATTGAAAAATTCAACTTCTGTGCAAACATTGGCGAAAAAATTAAACCACTAAAAGCACATAAAAATATTTAGAATATGAAGCCCAAGCACCAATGAACCATTAACACCCAATATTGTTAACACATTAATTGTAATGTCTTTTGTGTTTTCTTTGCTTTGCAGGCCAGTGCAGGATTGGGAGGAAAACTCTGGTTCTTTCCATTCTTACCATGGCAGGGATTTTTGTATTAGGCTGGTGAGTCAGAACCTAGGGACTGGACAGATGATGATGAGAGGGCACCTGAGGGGTGATGACAGTGGGTGGGTTGATGGTATCAGGTGGAGCAGGTAGGGATTAGTGAATTTAGTAAACGCCTTTTGTATATTATACTGCATAGTGACTGTGACTTCTGTGCAACCAAGTAGCACATCCATGGGCTCATCTATAAACGCTGTGCAAATTTGCCCATGGGCAGTAACCCATAACAACCAAGTGACGACTGGATTCTTTCTGCCAGCTGCAGTTGAACAATGAAAGCAAATATTTTATTGTTTGCCATGGTTTACTGCCCAGGTGCAAATTTGGCCAATGTTTATAAATGAACCGTCTCCAAATTAACTGCTGATCAACCTGTTGGGTTTTATATTTATGTGCTGCCAATCCATATCCCTTCCCACACATAGTTGGCTTTGCTCTGCATGTACTGCAGCAATGACACTGAACCAGCTTACAACATATGTTACATATATGACGTCTAATTCTACAAGTCACACCAGATCTCACCCCTCCTGTGTCTGCCTTAGTAGTGTATATTTTTCTTCTTTTTTTATATAAAACATAATGTTCTTTGAAGATGTGCCTGGCCAACTTAACTGGATTTTCCAGCCATATAGGGACAGCAGAGCAATAGTACTGAAAGTTGCGTAACTTACAAAAGAGAATTTAGAGATTGGAGGTGTTGTTAAAACTTGCCCAGTAACCAACATAACTGAAAACAAAATAGGTTAAACTACTATCTTATTACAGGTACAAGCCAAAGGCCTCCTCTACATGGTACCCCCACTACCTCTTTTCCTGCAAAGCAAATAAGTGAGTAATATATCTTTTCAGGCCTTCTAACTGATTGTGTGTTAATGTCATGGGTTGCCAATGTTTGTAGCATTGTTTTGTTTTATGGTTACAGAGGTTTTTTAAAAATAAATGTGATTATTTGGATAAAATTGAGTATATGGGAGACAGTCTTCCAGTCATTTGGAATGTATTTGATAACAGGTTTCCGGATATAGGATCCCATATCTGTAGTAACCTATTACATTTAATATTTCTTTTCAGCTCGGAGTTGTCCATTTACTTCAGATCAAGCCAAGACAACTTAAAGGCAGTCCAGCTTAAAAGGTGATGTTTATGAATTGCTAAAGGTTGATGAATGTGTTGGTCTCATTTCTTATGAGCAGGGGGGGTCGAGTGCAACAAGGGTCAGGCAGCTTTCAGATTGCGAAAATAATGTCAGCCCTCTTCAAGGTCCAATCATTGGCCTAGGGCAGCAATTACATATAAACACCGAATTGCACCCTAAATTATATTTAAGTTATGGAGAGAAAATGGCTATTGTCCTCCATTGTAACCATAACTGGCCTTCAGACTAAGCTCCCTTCCCTCTGGAACAAGTGTCCATCCAGTGGACCAATTGGTCTGGTGAAGAACGATGTGCCTAGAATTATCACCAGCCTATGACCACCTGGCAAGTTTTAAACACCCTCTCTTCTACAACCATCTTCTGGCCCTTTGTTTTATTGGTTTATTACATAGTTAAGTTGGTTTAAAAAAAGACAGTCCAAATGAAACCCAGCTTCCATACATACATACATACACTAATACAGACCACTCCATACACTCACATAAACTGTATATACCAATATTGATAGTTGCTAATTGTAGATTTTGATATCACCATAGCCTATGGTTGTATGCCTGTCCAAGAAGTCATTTAAAATCCTGCTAAAGGCATTAATAGAATCTGCCATCTCAACATCATCCGGCAGGACATTCTGCAACCTCTCGGTTTGTTCCTATAGTCAAAAGGGGTGTCCTCTGGTGCAGTGATACTTTTTATGGGGGAAAAAAGGGTCTCCCACTATCTTTCTATAGAGCCCTCTAATGTACTTGTAAAGAGTAATCATGTCTCCTAGCAAGAGTCCAAAAGGAATTAGTTGAGCAAAGAAAGCCGAGAACTGCTAAGACCAGGAAAGAGAACAATATGACTGAAGATTTCCATTCAGATGTCACCTCTCTGAAAAGATACAATGTGCCATTGTGATTGGATTAGTGTAAGAGTTTATATGCCGAGGACTTCCCACACCAGTCAGTTGAACTGAAGAAGCTGCTCGGATCAGTAGTGACACGTCTTCAATGATTACTCTGCAATTACTTATATTGGATACACCAAGATATTATGTTTCAAGTGAAAACCCAAGAAAAATAATTGCTAGTCACATAGACAGAAAGGTCAGAAAAAAAGTAATGTCCATCAAAGTAAAACCTGCCAACCTGCAAGTTGATCCAGGAGAAGCTGAAAGCCCCAGATAGAGCCTCTCCAATTTGCCTCTGACATGGCAATGGATCAACTTTGTGTTCCCTCGCTAATAAGCCCTTTTCATATTTTAAGATATCCTTCAAATCTGAATGGATGTTGAAAGGACCTACTGGCAAAGAAAGCATTAAGAGTTTTTTGTATAATCCAATTCCAGATCTCTCGCTGTTAATCAAATGAAAATGTTGGTCTATGGGAGGGGGAAGCAGGAGCTGAATTAGACTGAACGTTTTTATAAACAATAACTTGTTCTCATGGAATTGAATCAGGCCCACTGGTTGATTATAGGAGAAATGAAAGCTACACAGAGGATAAAAGGACTGTATGAATCCTGTAACTTCATCTTTCATTTTTCTCTATTTACAGAATATTGTATCCAAAAGCTGAAACCCTAAAGCCACAGTGAGTTTGAATTATTTTCTTGATATTTAATCGACTTGTATATACCACCAGCTATAGTAGAAAGTGTAGCAAATTGTAATGCCATGCCCCCCCAATTATATCCACCCATAACAGTGTCTGTTTTCCTAAATAATTTTATAACTCTGGAGGGTGGCTATGGGAGGCCATGCATGGCTAGGGTTGCAACCTTTTCTGGAACAAAATACCAGCCTTCCTATATATTTATCTTTTTCCCTATTAATAACATTGGGATCAACCGTCATTTTTACCGGCCAGGTGGCAACCCTATGCATGGGATAATCCTGTACACCCACTTAATCTTCTATAGCAATGGGGGGGCACAACACGGAGCATGCACAGTTGAAGTAATTTTGGACCTAGTTTCAGCTTCACATGCTGAGCATTGGTGATTGCTAACAAGAGAAGGTTAAGAAGGTGTTCGGCAACCCCACTATTGTGCTTTTGGAACAGATAAGGCAAATGGCTTTTTGGAATAGGTATAGGGTTATTTTAGAGGACTGTAGGGATGAGGTTCTGCAAGGATCAGTGACTTGAATTAGAAAGAAAGTAAGGATGCTTCGTTAGACTGAAACAGCAGTGGATGCTTAATTCCGTTCTTCCATGGTACTAATAATGGAAATTTACTGTACGCCAACATACGCTAATGCCATCTACTTTGCATGTATTGGAAGAAAAAGCATAAGTCAGTGGGGCATTAAGAGGAACAAGAAACAAATATTGATTTTTACACTTATCATTCCAGGAGAACCGATGTTCTGTCTGTATCCCCCTGGCTGGCCCCAATAGTGTGGGAAGGCAATTTCAACATTGATATACTGAATGAACAGTTCCACCAGAGAGATGTTCGCATTGGCCTTACAGTGTTTGCCATTAAAAAGTAAGTGATGGTTGGAACCTGTGGGATTTTAGAATTTGTGGGCTTGAGAAGGTTTGTAGATGGGAGGTCAGTTGGCCACTGAGTTATGTGCATTGACTGCTTCTACTGTTCACATGCAAGCGTCCTGTGGTTTAGAGTAATGTCAAAACACCAGTGACAACAAGTTTCTTAATTCCATCCCTTGATCCGCTTATGATTCACAAAAGTCATGAATCACCGGTAAGATATATATTTCTTTGTTTCACAGATACATAAGATTTCTCAAAACGCTCATTGAAACAGCTGAGAAGTTCTTCATGGTGGGACACCAAGTCAACTACTATGTTTTCACTGATCTAGTAAGAAACGTAACTAATTTTAACATTACAGTTGGGACGGGAAGGCGACTTGTCTTCCTCGAGGTCCCCAGTTACAAACGGTGGCAGGATGTCTCCATGCGGCGCATGCAGATGATTCGAGACGCTTCTCAACAGAGATTTGCCTATGAGGTGGACTATTTAGTGTGCATAGATGTAGATATGAGGTTTCAAGACCATGTTGGAGTAGAGATTCTCAGTGATGTGTTTGGGACTTTACACCCGGCGTTCTTCGTTAAAACTAGGCACCAATTTACTTATGAACGTAGGCCTCAGTCTCAAGCCTACATTCCTGAAGATGAAGGAGACTTTTATTATGCAGGGGGTTATTTTGGAGGAAAAGTAGAAGAGGTCTACAAACTGACTAACCACTGCCATCATGCTATGCTGACAGACAAAGCAAATAACATTGAAGCTGTTTGGCATGATGAGAGTTACCTAAACAATTACTTTCTATATTACAAAAAGCCTACTAAGATCCTCTCTCCAGAGTATCTGTGGAATGAACTGGATGGTACCGCACACTACCTAAGGAAAAGAAGGTTAATTGCACTTCATAAAAACCCAGATGAAGTCCGGAACTAACTTATCGTACTATGATTTCCAATTACCCCCTCAAACTTTTTCAATCATTTGCACAATCCTCTAATTCCATGATGATTCTGAACCCAATGGCCGATACAGGAACTTACTGTACTTATGAGTTACTCACCATAAAGCTCCATGAGATTAGTCATGATTGAGATTTAAAGGTAATTACAGTTTTTTGGGATCAGAAGAATTTACAAATACCTTTGTCACACTGCATTTCATTGGATAGGAAATCCATGTATCCTATAATACACAAGAGCCATGGATATCCTGTAAACATCCCTTAATAAAAGATGCATAGTGATGTCATTGGTTATAATCAGTGCTTAGTGTCATTAGTGCAACAATAATTCAGGACTAGAATCTATGGAAACCTAATGTGTCATGGGTTCAAATTTAAATTTTTGGGCCCAGTTATAACAAAGGTTGGACATTCTATGAGATGAATGTCAGCAAAGGCATCAACCTCCTAGAAACTGCATCCAGGTAATTTTTGACCATGCACTTTGATACCTCCCCTCCCACTAAGTGCAAATATATGTGTGATTCCCAAAAATTCTGGGAGGTTTGACGGGTCTTAGGGGGTGGGATGGGGGAGTGCAAAATCCTTTGCTTGTGGAGCCTTCTGATCCCATTTTCTGCTCTTTGGAAATGACCACTGAGGTCTGAAACTGAAGGATTAACGCTACGGAGGAACTACAGAGGAAGTACATTCCGTAGCTGCTGTGAAGCCCAGGAGGCATAGGGGAAACAAATGGGCATTCACCAAAAAGTAATTTAATGAAAAAGTAACTATTCCCAAAGGAATCAGAGCTGTTTAAAGGCTTGGGTGGGTCCCCTTACTCTGACTATGGTACAGGAGTCTAAACAATGGTGCAATATGCGTGTGTATATATGTGTGTATGTATATATGTGTGTGTGTGTGTGTGTGTGTGTGTGTGTGTATATATATATATATATATATATATATATATATATATATATATATATATATATATATATATATATATATTCACATCACACAAAGGGCTGCTATATCTATATAATCACTCCTATCCGCAGCAAGACCTTCTAAAAAAATTAGCATAATGCTTTATAATTCCCAGCAAGTGAATAAATGATGCCTTTTAGTTGTGCCACTCCGTTCTTGTACTGTCCTTCAGAAAGTTCCTAACAAGGACCCAAATGTTTGTGCATAATATCATCTAATAAACACACATTTCTTGGTCTATTATAGTGTCTTTTGCTATATTAATGTATCTGTTATAAAAGAAATAATGGACTTTTTTGTCTTTACCCTTTCTCCTGGAATAAAGAGAGTTGGTTTAATGGAGATTAAGGGGATTATGTCTAAAAAAAAGATGAAGGGCTTGTTAAGAGTGGAACTGGTATGGGATCTTTTATCCAGAAAACCATTATCCCGCAAGCTCCAAATTACTATAAGGCCAGCTCCCATAGACACCACTATAATCACATACTTCGATTGTTTTTATAATAAAATTGTAGCTTGTACTTGATCCCAACTAAGATAAAATTAATCCTTATTGGAGGCAAAGCAATCTGATTGGGTTTAAATAATATTTAAATGTTTTGTTTGGTAGACTTGAAGTATGAAGATCCAAATTATGTAAGGTCCCCTTATCCAGAAAACCCCAGGTCCCAAGCATTCTGGATAACCGTTCCGATACCTGTATTTGCAATTAATGCAATTAGAAGTGCAAAACTTGGCACCAGGACTAGTAACCCATTGCAGTTGTATTAAACTATTGCCATTCCAGTTATTTTTGGTAAAATGTCTCACTATAAACCTTCTACAACCCAGTATATCTCAACCACAGGCTGGTAGTGTCGGACTGGAGACCACGGGGCACACCTGATGACTTGACCTTTAGGACCTCACTGCCACCCTACCCCACTTCTCCACCACCAACAACCCATCTCACCCCGGTTGCTGATATAACCCACCCCATCATCTGATATTTCACACCCCAACCAGGCCACATCCAGTGGTGCCTGGTTGGTTGGTCGTAGGTGTTTTTTGGGGCAAAAGGGTGGTATGAATTTTGCACATGAACCCATGAGCCTCTGAGATCATTGCCGTAAGCGTGATATAATCATAAGAAATTCACCGGCACACAAACTGGAAATTCCATTTCACGCATAGTATAAAATTAAATATTTGTAACTTTTTGCCTGATTTGATGTTCGTCTTTACTAAGAAAACACTTCCTTGTCATTTTATATTCCCACTTTATTTCCTGTTTGGTAATGTCAGAACAGTCACTGTGTGATGCTGCGGAGACATCGAAAGTCCCTCTTTGTTATGACTCTCCCACCCAGAGTTCATCAGTTATCATATACCTTTAGAGGGGTGTCTGGGTGATTGGGGAAGTATGTACTCCCAGATAAATACCTAGATATTGGAGGAAAATACACCCAAGAATAATGTAAATACTTTGTAACTGTCAATAGGTATAGTAGGGCAAGATAATAGTAAGGCAAGATAGTAGTAGGGAAGACCGTATCGTGGTTGTGGGATAGCAGGTATAGTAGAGAGAGATGATGCCTATAGTAACAGTGGGATAATAGTCTCTGGGAAGGGAGTGTGACTGTGGGATAGCAGGTATAGTAGGGAGAGGTGGTGCCTATAGTAACAGTGGATAATAGTCTCTGGGAAGGGAGTGTGACTGTGGGATAGCAGGTATAGTAGGGAGGGATGGTGTTTATAGTAACAGTGGATAATAGTCTCTGGGAAGGGAGTGTGACTGTGGGATAGCAGGTATAGTAGGGAGAGATGGTGTCTATAGTAACAGTGGATAATAGTCTCTGGGAAGGGAGTGTGACTGTGGCATAGCAGGTATAGTAGGGAGAGGTGGTGCCTATAGTAACAGTGGATAATAGTCTCTGGGAAGGGAGTGTGACTGTGGGATAGCAGGTATAGTAGGGAGAGATGGTGTCTATAGTAACAGTGGATAATAGTCTCTGGGAAGGGAGTGTGACTGTGGGATAGCAGGTATAGTAGGGAGAGATGGTGCCTATAGTAACAGTGGATAATAGTCTCTGGGAAGGGAGTGTGACTGTGGGATAGCAGGTATAGTAGCGAGAGATGGTGCCTATAGTAACAGTGGATAATAGTCTCTGGGAAGGGAGTGTGACTGTGGGATAGCAGGTATAGTAGGGAGAGGTGGTGCCTATAGTAACAGTGGATAATAGTCTCTGGGAAGGGAGTGTGACTGTGGGATAGCAGGTATAGTAGGAAGAGATAGTGCCTATAGTAACAGTGGGATAATAGTCTCTGGGAAGGGAGTGTGACTGTAGGATAGCAGGTATAGTAGGGAGAGATGGTGCTTGTAGTAAATAAATACATAATTTAATAGCAACTACATTTACAAATCAATTAAAAACCATTAAAAATCTTGAATGCAGAGAAAGTTGATTAGAATTTCTTTTATTATATAAAATTATTTTTTTTAGATTATTTGGGTGGACCTTTAAGATGTATGTGGCATTTAAATCGGTGGAACTCTGCAGGAAATATCAATCAATATGTTGGCACCATGTGTATTTCATGACATTGCATTGAACATACAATAAGCCAATCAGTTATACAGTACATTCAGTCTTCCTCGGTCCTTCTACAGAAACGTTCAAAACCCATGTGATACATATGGCAGGGTGGCCTCATCAATCTTGGCATCTGAGCACCTATGAAATACACCAGCACCAACTAATTCTTGGTAGTCTGCTCTGCTGAATACTGCGGGACTCTAGACACCCTTCATTCTGCATTGCTGTGTGGTTACTAGTGGTCTTAGGGGTAACTGAGTTGCACTGTAATTGAAGGTATGTTGCATGGTAAGTATATATATATATATATATATATATATATATATATATATATATATATATATATAATTGCTGTAGATCATTACATTTATGAGTTGGACAATCTTCCAACATGGACAGAGATATATTCTTATGGGTAGTACAACTTCTTCACCTACCTTCTCACTGTTATGAGCTAAGGGGACCCAGCCTGAAGACCAGTTAGGGGGAGATTTGGGGTGAATGCTTATTTGTGCCCTGGGTACCCTTGGAACTATAGCAGGGTGACTGTTACCCCAATGTTTCTATATATCTGTAACCTTGTTATGAGCTAAGGGGGCCCAGTCTGAAGGTCAGTTAGGGGGAGATTTGGGGTGAGTGCTTATTTGTGCCCTGGGTACCCCTGGAACTATAGCAGGGTGACTGTTACCCCAATGTTTCTATATATCTGTAACCTTGTTATGAGCTAAGGGGGCCCAGTCTGAAGGTCAGTTAGGGGGAGATTTGGGGTGAGTGCTTATTTGTGCCCTGGGTACCCCTGGAACTATAGCAGGGTGACTGTTACCCCAATGTTTCTATATATCTGTAACCTTGTTATGAGCTAAGGGGGCCCAGTCTGAAGGTCAGTTAGGGGGAGATTTGGGGTGAGTGCTTATTTGTGCCCTGGGTACCTCTGGAACTATAGCAGGGTGATTGTTACCCCAATGTTTCTATATATCTGTAACCTTGTTATGAGCTAAGGGGGCCCAGCCTGAAGGCCAGTTAGGGGGAGATTTGGGGTGAGTGCTTATTTGTGCCCTGGGTACCCCTGGAACTATAGCAGGGTGACTGTTACCCCAATGTTTCTATATATATCTGTAACCTTGTTATGAGCTAAGGGGGCCCAGTCTGAAGGTCAGTTAGGGGGAGATTTGGGGTGAGTGCTTATTTGTGCCCTGGGTACCTCTGGAACTATAGCAGGGTGATTGTTACCCCAATGTTTCTATATATCTGTAACCTTGTTATGAGCTAAGGGGGCCCAGCCTGAAGGCCAGTTAGGGGGAGATTTGGGGCGAGTGCTTATTTGTGCCCTGGGTACCCCTGGAACTATAGCAGGGTGACTGTTACCCCAATGTTTCTATATATCTGTAACCTTGTTATGAGCTAAGGGGGCCCAGTCTGAAGGCCAGTTAGGGGGAGATTTGGGGCGAGTGCTTATTTGTGCCCTGGGTACCCCTGGAACTATAGCAGGGTGACTGTTACCCCAATGTTTCTATATATCTGTAACCTTGTTATGAGCTAAGGGGGCCCAGTCTGAAGGCCAGTTAGGGGGATATTTGGGGCGAGTGCTTATTTGTGCCCTGGGTATGTCTGGAACTATAGCAGGGTGACTTACCGCATATCCATTTTTTTTATTGCAGGAAAAATGATCTGTCGCCAAAGCAGGTGGAGCTCAGTATTTGGGACAGTTCTCGCATTGTCCCTTGTAATCTGGTGAGTTTATGAAAAGCTGTAGCTGGATCCTGTTATTAGAGTCAGCAATTTCATCACTCCTTAATTATTAATGGCGGGACCACAGTCAGTTGAGGAAAGAGAAATGCCATTTTTGAAAGGCTGTTATTCCACTCGGAGGAAGAATGAAGCAAATTAGTATAAGCAAATGGTACGGCAGCTCCTACTTCTACTAATATAAACTTATTAAAGCATAGAGTATATTAAGCCCTACTTACACATATGGAATAATCTCCCACTGAAATGATCATTGAACAGGTTTACATTATTGTCTAATCTGGGCTAACTGCGCCCTCAATCGATGTCAGTTGAAGCTGCTTTAGTCACACCCCTTGGGGATTATCAAACAGGAGGGCTATGAGAGAGCAATGGAGGATTGTTGGTTTCTAACACTGCCAACCATGTAACAATGGTTATTTATAGGCTCAATATGCAGCCAGGCTAGAAATTAGGTATTGATTGTGTTTATGTAAGTGCATTTATTTCAACTGATTATATACAGATAATTAGTGTGTCATTTTCTTTAATCAATGGCTATAAATTTCTAGATTAATTGTTCCAACATATTTATTAGTCATCAAATCTTCCAACAGCTTCATTTCATAGGGAGTTCCCATTTTGGCTATGCCTAGGTCCTGCGCTTGTTGCAGCAAGACATGACGCTAACATGCCCCAAACCATGCCAATTTCCTATTATTTCAACTCCTTATTTGGCCCGTGACTTGGTCCTTAGCCCAGTTCTGTGGAAATTGGGATACATGGGAAATGTTTATAGCAGCCTTAATAAATGTAATACACAGTAAACCCTACAGTGATTCTGTTGCTTACCTGCTACAAGAGCTGGCCATCCTCTTATTCAAAAAACACACTAGTCAAGGGTAATGTTTGGTGAATGCCCCCACCATTTTCAAGCCCTTCAGGCCGAATAACCAAAGGACCATGATGTAAAAAGGCAAATAATTGTTGTGTGTTTTTACAGGCTTGGAAATGAATGGCACCAGAATGGGGTCTCCTTTCACTATAAAGAGAGGTGAGTAGATCCTCAGCTACTATGGTTCCACCTTTTGTATCTTCCCACATTATTTATTCAAGGCACTTCTAAACCTTTCCCCTGGGTCAAGGAAAGTAAAGCATACATTGTGCCAAAGCATCATACCTCCATCTTCAAAATAATATTACACTGCGTAGGTAAGATTTCTGTGTCTAATCCTTTCCACTTAACACAGGGTAAAGTACAAACAAAAAAGTTCAAAGCTGGCTCTCTATATTTAACTTGAATGGTCCATGATCCACATATAAGTACCATCCTATAGGCACAAGCAGAAGCATCACTGGGATAAAGCAGAGGTTCTCAGTCATGCTTGGTTCAACCCATTTGCAGCCCACTATTTGGTTTGAGCTCTAGAAAGAGAAATGAAGGTTGGCCAAGATGGTAACTGATGCTTGGCAAACAAAATTTTAAACCTATAGATTCTTGTGGTTTAAAGGGATACTGTCATGGGAAAAAAAATTTGCTCAAAAGAGCAAACAGATTTTTTTATATTCAATTTTGAAATCTGACATGGGGCTAGACATTTTGTCAATTTCCCAGCTGCCCCTGGTCATGTGACTTGTGCCTGCACAAATTTGTTTTAAAGAAAAATGCAGAACACCTTGGTTCAAGACTGAATGTCAGATAAACCAAATTAGGGATATTAGGGATAAGTGAAGTATGATTTTTGTGTGGGTAATGTTCATCCTGGTTTAGTGAAACTAGTACCTGGAAAGAAATTATTCAATCTCTAATCTGTAAATTGGGTCCTGGAATTTAAGGGCAGAGACACACGTGAAGATTCAGGGAGATTTAGTTGCCCGACGACAAACCGCCTCTTCTTTGGGGCGACTTTAGATTCTAGTTGGCAGGAAGGCTTTTCGCTGAGATTAGTGCCTGAAGAAGAGGCGATTGATCGTCGGGTGACTAAATCTCCCCGAATCTTCGCCTGTGTCTCTGCCCTTAATATGCCTCTAAGAATCCCTTAGGAATGAATAGAGAGGGGAGGAACTTTACTATGGTGAGCTCTAATTTCACACTTTGATAAATCTGCCCCTAAGTGTATGTTTTTGTTGACTACCGCAGATTACAATATGAAAGGGACTACCAGAAGCACTAATTGCTATGTATTGAAAAATTGCTACCTTTAAAGCCCTCACAATAGAATGTCACCCAGGTCAGAGACCAAAGCAGAATCAATGGTAATGAGCTAATATAAATTGCTTTATTGTTTCTCTATTTACAGAATGTTGTACGGGAAGCCAAATCTCCTCTTTGCCTCGTGAGTGATCTGAAATATACAGTGGGTTACAGTATGAGGGTATGACTGGTTGGCACAGTGCAAAAAAACTTCTGTCATGTGCTTCAGACTAACATGGAATATGTACACCAGGTCCAGATAAAAATGTTGTTGAAATCTGCTGTGGTACAATTACAAATAACCTAGGTATATCTTATGATAGGAGAACATGATTTAAGATTATAGAGAGCCATTATCTAGCTGGGGGAGCTATTAAAGGAAATGTGTTCTCCACACTAAAGTCATCAATTGTTTTTATGTAAAGGAAGGAATCTACATACATGTCATTGCCACTGTGCCTACTTCTATGCTTAAGGTGGCCATTCACGGGCAGATTAAAGCTGCTAATATTGGTCCTTTAGACCAATTCGGCAGCTTAATACAGTCCTACGACCCGTCAGCCCCCATTCTCTTCACTGTAATCCGATCATTCAGCCCTAGGGCCAAACCCGATATCGCCCTGCCGTTGGTTGGCATATCGGGGAAAGATCTGCTTGTTTGGCAACCTCTCCAAACAAACAAATCTTATCGTGTTTGGCCACCTCAAGTTATTAGGCTCCCTGAAATAAATGACAGTATTGATTAACCATTATCTCTAGGAATATGATATACATTATTGCCCTTGTTTTTGTCCCTTTTTGTGTCCTGCCCTCCCAAATTCCATTCCTCAGCAAAGTCCATTGGCATCAAAACGGCATCATGAATTTTTTCCTCTTTCAGGAGATCTGATGTCATGGTATTAACTCCATGGCTCGCCCCAATCATTTGGAATGGTACCTACAATCTTGATATTCTGAATGCGCTGTTCCACCTGAGAAGAGTTCGAGTTGGCCTTACAGTGTTTGTGATACGAAAGTGAGTTACAAGGTTATCACCCTAGAAGGTAGAAATGAAAGTTTAATGACTTTGATGTGTGTTGAGATGGGGTGTCACTTGTATTGAGACTGTTAAATGTGGCCCAGCACAGAACAGCAGAGAAAGGTTGTTTCCGAGATCCAAAAACCATCAGAGATCTCTCAAAACATAGTTGTTCCTGATCTAAATCAGGTGATATCTTACACATTAAGTTGTACTTCTTCTGTTCTTTTTTACTGTTTCTATTTCCGTTCTCCCTTGTTACCTGTTGGTCAGTAATGGTGCTTAACCAGACCAAACCTCAACTGTTATCATGACCAAAGTGAAGTCTTATGCCCTACGTCCTGCTTCTAAAAGTAAAAAAATATCCCCTTTTTCGTATGTTTTGCAGGTACAAAGTTTTTATCAAGACTCTTCTTCAAACCGCTGAAACATTTTTTATGGTAGGACACAAGGTCCATTATTACATCTTTACTGATGATGTCCAAGCCATCCCCAACCTCTCCCTGAAAGAAGGCAGACATTTAGTGGTTCTAAATATCTCTGGGTACAAACGTTGGCAGGACATCACCATGAGGCGCATGCAGCTGATTCGTGACTATAGTTCTCAAAAATTCATCAATGAGGTTGACTACCTTGTGTGTTTAGATGCTGACCTAAAGTTCATGGATCATGTTGGGGTGGAGATATTAAGCAATGTGTTTGGAGTCATACATCCTGGTTTCTTTGGAGAATCCCGTCAAGTTTTTACCCATGAGCGTAGAAACTATTCCGCAGGCTATATTCCTGAAGATGAGGGAGATTTTTACTACACTGGGTGTTTCTTTGGAGGGAGGGTAGAAGAGGTCTACAAACTGACCAATTTCTGCCACAATGCTATGATGGAAGACAAGGCAAAGAATATTGAGGCTTTATGGCATGATGAAAGCTACTTGAACAAATATTTCCTTTATCACAAACCAACCAAACTCCTCTCCCCTGAGTATGCATGGAATGACTATTATGGCTCCCCCAATGTCGTAAAACGAAAGCGATTGGTTCATGTCCCAAAAGATTATGCTCAAGTTCGGGACTGACCATCAAAAGGCACTAAAATCAAGGGCCTAAATGTTAAGATCTCATCACTATCTACTACTTTTAGCAGCAACATATGGGAGCATATATATACCCCAAAACAGAATTAAAGGGGAAGTTAAACTCTATTTTTCAGCTGAATTGGACTGATAAAGTGGAATAGATGTGCTATAATCACTTTTTAGTATTGTCTTTATAGACAATGAGCAAACTTACATATCATATAAGTTTTATGCTAACAAATATAGCAATCATAGTAAAATGTGATATTTGCTTATCCAAATTAATATGTTCATTTGGTTTCAGTCTTCTTCTCTACAGACACCTGTTGTAATATTTGCAGACGTTCCACAAATTCAGAATTCTGTGCTTGCCTAATTGAAACAACAAAAGCTAAAAATAACCAATTCTATATTGCTTTGGAATATCACTATGCATAACCTTGTCTGTTTTAAGCATAACTTCAGTTAAAAAAAGAGTTGCTCAATAATAAATAAAGCATCAAACTGAACTGTTTGTAGCAGAAGTACTTTTGTAAAGATTATATATGGTTCTAGTGAGGCCATGCAGGGGTTTTTAGTTCAGCAATTTGCCCAATTACAGCCTCTTGTCTGACCATCTGGGCAGGAGAATCCTGAAGCTCCCTCTACATCCAAGGTGGCAGACAGTGTCCCGTGCCAATGTTACAGCTTACCTTTCAAAACTTTAACAGCAGTTCAACTCTGACTTCCAAACTCCTGATTGCAAGTAGTCACTTGCCAACCTCACAGTACAGCCTCCGTGCACTGCAACCTAGAAAATAGTTGCCAAATTCCCACAGGGGAGTGAAGAACAGGTATAGACCTCTTTATATGTGATGGGAATAGACATCCCAGCATTCCCCAAACATGTGCAGTTGTTCAACCACATTTTGTTTGGGTGGGGAGCTTGGTTGCGTCATTTGTTTTTTGAGAAATTGGGAGGAGTACCTCTGCAGATTTCTCACTATGAATTGTCTATAGTGTCTTTGTATTCTGGGCTTATCCCAGTGCAGATATCATTCCTGTTGCCCTATACGTATGAAGGATGAATGGCATAAGAGAAATTTTTGATACTGGAATCCGGCAGAACATTTTCACGATGCTCTCCCGGAAAGGTAAGCTCCTGTTCTCTTGTTTGTATTAATAAGGTCATTAACCTCTCTTCTTAGAAATATCAAACCAGCCCTATAATTACAGAATGGATAAACACAGTGTCTATATTAGGGAAAATGCACAAAACTCAAAAAATTAATTGGCAAGAGGAACCACCCTGTCCCGCTATACTATAGCTGCATCCCCCAGTTTTTGTACAGTTTTTATCTACAGCGGTTTTAGGCTACATTAGATTACGTATCCATGTCCACTGACAACTGTGATCCCATTCTCATTTTGTTCTAGGATGGTACATCTGGCATTTTAGCGGCGTATGAACTCCCCACCTACTAATTTTGGGCTGGTCCACTCATTTTTTCCCCATATGCATATGAAACCTATTGTCTACAATGCTCATCTGGAGTTTTCTGGAAGAGGGGTCTTTTGGATCTTCATACCTTACATATACTAAAAAATCATGTAACAATTAAATAAACCCAATAGGCTGGTTTTGCTTCCAATTAGGATTAATGATATTTTAGTTAGGATCAAGTACAAGTGACTGTTTTATTATTACAGAGAAAAAGAAAATATTTTTTTAATGATTAAAATGTAGTCTATGGGAGGTAGCCATCCCCTAGTTTGGAGCTTTCTGCATAATGGGTTTCTGGATAATGGATCCCATACCTGTACTTTACAACAGGGGGGCACATTATTTTTCATATGTATTTGTTTTAGCTGTTCATATTAGAACACCTGCATGTCTGACAGTTTGTTTAGCTAGAAGATCAAATAACCCTAGGTTTCATGAGGCACTCTAAGGGCCTTCACATCTTCTAAGCAGTTCCATGTTTATCTGAGGAAGATGCACTTGCTCCACCAAAACATATATTTTTCTCAATGAAAGAACTCAAGTTTAAGTCTGTTGGGTAACAGTTGTCTGGGTTTTTATTCAATGTAACAATAAGTACCACTGTTGTTATTTTGGCAGCATTGGGTTCTGCTGGCGAGGGCACAATAAAGAGAGAAAAAGTCTCACCACAACAGGAAGAATATTTAGGGTCTGAGTTACTAAAACTCAAATTTATCTAATTTTATGCTGAAAAAATGCGACCTAACTCCCTTCCACTTATTGAACTAATTTATCAATATTTTCCTTTAAAAAATCATCGCGTCAAAACGTCATGAGCGCCATAACGTAAGATTGATGCTCTGAAAATGCAGTTTTATCAAATGTTTTGCAGCAAAAACTCGACTTTTGAACGTTTTATGAATCCCTCAAAATAACGTTTTTTGGAGTTTTTCTGCTAAAAACCTTAACCAGAATAAATGGGCTCCTTATCTTTACGAAGCAACATTGGCCATAGGCTTGAAGTAGACATTGTCACCTCTGTGTTCTGAGGCTAGTGTCTAAAGTGACACTCATTTAGCTTCAGCCGCTAAACACCTCAACAATGTCTAGCATCTGGCCACTGACATAACACAGATACCAGTCATTTGTGAGCATGGCTGATCGCTTGTCTCAGTTCTTGGTTGCTTTAACCATAACTCCTATTGTAATAATCATATTTATTTTGGCATTTATAGCAGGTGCCATGTAATATTGTCAAAAGACAATTCCCTGGAACTCCATTTTCAGATATTGAGCCAGATTCAATTGAGTGAGAAAAAGATTTATCCAGTGAAAACTCATGGACGACAATCAATTTCAGTTGCAATTCAACTGAGAAAAACTTATCTAACGGTTTATCACATGAAAACTCTATAAAAAGCCTATGGGGAAAAAATTAGTTTGTTTTTTTCCCTCAAATTGAATCTCGTCCATGACTTTTCACGTGATAAACCATGAGATAACTTTTTCTCACTGAATTGAATCTGGCCCTATGTCAGGAATAAATGATATATTAATTAGCAACAATAACAATCTTAATTAACATCCAACCCCCAGTTATTAATATGTTTGATTTAGTAGTTATTGGACAGGGTAGTAGAATTTAGTGTAAACCATATTCCCAATGGCATCCCCAGGTGACCCCAGTGAAGATCAATAAAAAGGTGACCATTTGGGAGTATTTACCTTGAAAAGCAAGTAATTTGCAGGTTAAATTTAGTCCCTGTGTAAAATGTATAATGAAGCAGTAGAATTCTAGACTTCTGTAAGGATCACCCACTCTATTAAAGACCTTGGGTATGTACACCCCAAAACTCGCAACATGCTCCCACCTAGACTTCAGGCAGCTGCACGGAACCTAATGCAACAAATAGCACAGAAAAGCATCATTGGGGTGGGCTTTTACTGCAGCAACTTGATATGTCTTCTTTGGGGGGCTGATTTATGAAATTAGCATTTCAGGCAAATTCAGGTATATGTTATTTTTAAAACATTGACACACCTACCTGTCATTGAAGGCAAACGCTCTACCGTTGGGAGTTTTGCAGCTGCTTTGAACGATGGAGAATTGATAGATATAATTTTTAGCTATGCTACCAGTTTGTAAATCAGAGCTTTCATTGAATCTGCCCCGCCCAGTTCCTATATGTTATTCTTTGAGCTAAACACGGCAATCGGGGAAACTGAAGCCAC
The DNA here is from genome assembly GCF_017654675.1 of Xenopus laevis. Lineage (NCBI taxonomy): Eukaryota > Metazoa > Chordata > Amphibia > Anura > Pipidae > Xenopus > Xenopus laevis. The sequence goes on from NC_054385.1 coordinate 7,184,679, forward strand.
TCCATGTCAGCTACTTGTGGGGCAATATAAACTCCTCGTTCAACATGAGTGCAATAAATAAGACGTGCTGAGCATACCTTCTGCTTATTCTTTCAATCATGAAAAGCTATGGTTTTTGTTATTCCTAAAATTAAATAGGGCAAACAAGGAAACTGAAGCTGCTCCATGTTTGGACCTTGCGAGATAGAGAATTAGATTTCCAGTGCCCAGATAAGCACCAGGGAATGGACACTGGGAATCTAATTATCTATCTGCTAGGTCCAAACATGGAGCTGCTTCAGTTTCCCTGTTTAGCACATGCCCTATTCATTGCACTTTGCATGTTGAACGGGGGGGGGGGAGATATACTGTCCCCTTTAATATAGCCATTAAATCATGCTGGGGATGTATCTCTGAAGTGGGCTTCCTTGCACATGAACTGAAATCCAGAATTACCGGTTTAATATTTTAGCTATCATCTTCAACATTATCTAAAAGAGGCTACCTCTACTCCCTGAATATGCCCTTCTGTTTTACAATAGGGAGAGTCAACCTCAATTATATACAGTTTGTCTTATTTTATTTAATGAAGCCTGTCACTATCCCCTCTTAGAAATATCCAACCAGCCCTACAATTACAGAATGCATAAACAAACATCTACAGTATATATTAGGGAAAATGGTCAAAACTCAAAAATGAAAGATCCGTTGAGTACTGCACACATTTGGCAAGAGGAACTAGCCTTTCCCTCTATAGCTGCATCCCCCCGTATTTATCTACAGTGGTTTTAGACTACATTAGATTCACTATTTAACGTTTTAAATGTGCAACCTGCGTTTGTATGGAGAGTGTATGGAGAAACTGGCTGTTGTCAATGAAGCATCAGCCGTAACAATAGACACCTTATTGAAGAAGAATGGCTGGAGCAGACTTAAGGTGGCCATAGATGTAACAATTACAATCTTTCTTGGAAAAGATCTTTCCAAGAAAAATTGTTTATTTCAATAGACACGTGTAGAGCTGAATGTTCAGATATTCAGATAGAAACAATATAATTCTACCTGTATCTGACGATTCAACACTAACAATGGCCGATGTTTGGTTGCCTTCAAAGCATCTGATCAAAATTTTACGTCCATCGCGATAGACAAGCTGACCGATATCCAAGTCTTCTGCCGATAACTGTCAGCTCTTTTCCCACCTATGCGTCTATGGCCACCATTAATTATGGGTAGCCATTCATGTTTCAATAGGACATGTCACATGGGAGGGACACAGACAAATATGTCAATGTTCTAGTCAAAACCCTAAAGCTAACTGACAATCTGTGACTTTATTTGGATACTCAAGTACTTCCTTGACATAATAAACATGTGTCTGATATATGACATTATATGTGATATATATGTGTGTGTGTGTTCCAGGGAATATCATTGGCAAAGGAAAAAGGCGGATTGGTATCCTCATTTCTTTTATCGTACTTTCTTTTTTCTCCTTTACTTGGTAAGTTATTGGAATAAAAATGTCCTGATCTGCTTCTACAAATGAAGTGAGTTTCACAATAGATAATAATTAGTATGCACCTAAGTAAAGAAGTTAACTGCCTCTAAGTTCCCTTCTTTATTGGAAGGTTACAGCCAGTGCCATTAGGTGAGGGCACCCAAATCAAGCCCCCTACCACCATTCCCCATGCCCGCATTTCCCGACTTATCACCTAATGGAAAAACCAGGTGGTCACCCGAATTATAATTCAGCTTTGAAGGCATGGGACAATACAGGGCTGCTTCAGTGTCTAAAATAAAGCATTTCTAGTCATAATCTTTTTTTAGACATCCCAAAAGGCGTATTTATCAAAGGGTGAACTTTCAACCCATTGATAAATACTCTTTTAAAAATCCCATAGAAATGAAAGGAGAGTGGCGGAATTTCCCTCTAGTGGACTGTGGTGATCTCTAACTTCACTCTTTGATAAATATGCCCCATGGTGTTTATTTTATATTGTTAAGTGTGCTGCCCTTGGACCATGATATGGAGTCAAATAAAGGACTGGTTCTCCAAGAAGCCGATCCTTGGATTTTAAAAGGTCAGCATAAAAAATCTAGAAATGCTCCCTATAGATTTCTGATACTGGCAACAAAACAGACATCTTCGTTACATTGCAAAAGATTTCCATGATAATTCCTGGTTTTAAAAATCTTCTTTTTACAGGTATTGGTCAAATGAAGGCAAGTGCAATCCCTTTACTGCATACTCATGCTGGACTGGGTATGAGACTTAATTACTTTACTTGAAAAAATAATTTATGTCTTCTCAAGCTTCTAATTGCTATATTTTCCCCATAATGAAAGGGATATATTTTTGTCTCAGTTTATTAAAAAGTAAATCATACTTGTAAATATGAACAGGCTAATGTCATTAAAAGTTTTATGTTTGTCCACATACAGTAGTAACCCATATCAGCTCATTCAGATGTTTGCTTTCAAGCAGCTAAAAAGGAAAAACTACTTGCAGATTGGTTGCTATGGGTTACTAGACATCTAATGGGATATACCTCAAACCACAGTCTTAGCTGCAGCAATAAAATATTGATTGATTTATCCTCTTAGGGCAGAGACACATGGAGATTTGGGGAGATTTAGTCGCCCGGCGACTAATCGCCTCTTTGTTTGCGACTAATCTCCCCAAACTGCCTTCCCGCCGGCTAGAATCAAAATCGCCGCGGGATGGCACTCTGAGCACTTTGTTTTCCGAAATCGCCTGAAATTTCCTCGTGATCCATCAAAACCATGTGCAGCAACACCTCTTTTATTATAGTCCAGGGACTCCACTTGGATTGGGCCAATGGTAGGATTCCTGCCTGTACCCCTGATGGCTATTTAGTTACATATGTTAGACTCAGGTTGTTGCATTCCCTCTCACCACTTTACTGTGTATTTGTGGAATAGTCTTGAATTTTGATCCTAAAATAAGTGTGTGGTAACCCAGTGTGGGTTTTGGTGTAATTTTCTCTGTCCTGGACAAACAGAAGAGAGGTGCAAAACAATGGTGTCAGCTTTGGGGGAGAGCTGGTGGATGAGACCTTCAACATTGAAATCAGGTCAATGTATACCCCCACCTTATTGCTTATTAACAGAAAGGTTTGGGATTTTGGTGCCAAAAAGGAGTATGGCTTATTGCAAAGTGGTCTTGAAGACGAGGGGAACAGTTGAGTGTAACTGGCTCTCTGCAGGGTAGTTGAGCTGTGAGCATGGCCAAAATGGATCATTTTTTTTAAAATCATAAATATTATGAGATAAGCCCATGTAATTATGGAATAGCTAGTTAACACTATTATGCAGCTTACTGATTTATGTTGTCTGGATAAAATAAAACCTCTTCGAGATTGCAGAGAAGGGGGCCAACCTATAGGGTTGCCACCTGGCTGGCATCATAAAAATAATGCTTGATGCTAGTTTTAATAATATTATATATACAAATATATATATATATATATAAAAAAAAATATAGGAAGGTCAGTATTATTTTCCAGCAAACGTGGCAACCCTAGTGGCCTGCAAGACAATTTGGGTTACAAATGGTAGAATGATGGATTGCATTTCAAGTAATTATATATTTGGCATCTTGTTGGATTTCTACAACTGCTCATTATAATGCTGTTTGGAAACCAGAAAGTATTTGCACAGACAGAGAGACTGATTTTTTAAGGCTTATTATCAAGATTCCCTTAAGGTTTATCAGGGGAGTTGCCCAGAAGTCCCTGCACCAAATGAAAAATCCCGTTAAGATGATAAAGCTAAAAATCCTGGAGTTTTCACAAATTCACCTTCAGTTTGGTTCTGTAACGGGTTCTCCCACACCCAAAATGAATATATGCCGCACGTGTCTATTTATATTACAATAAATGGGAGCATTCTGCTTTGGGCAGAAGTTATCATGTGAATACAAAGATAAATTATGTTCACATGTTATCATAGCATAATAAGCAAGCTAATGAAATGTTAAAGCGGAGCTACCCAAAAACTGAGTTGCTGCTACATTATTTCAAGAGTCAAAACCAGTGAGGGAGTGCAAAGGATAGAAAGGAACAGGCAAACACTACTATCCTGGACAAAAAATGTTGTAAGAATGTTTTGTAATTTAATTGTTCCTTTATTTACAGAATGCCGTACGATCAGCCAAATCCCTTCAGGCCTTCGTGAGTTCTTTCATTTTAAATAAGCTTTCTTTTTTTTTGGATAGCTTTGCAAGTGGGAACATCTTCACTATAATCAATTTTATTGTTTTTCTGTCTGTTTTGTCCCCTATATTCTTCATCTGTGATTCTTCTAAACTGCTATCTGGTTGCAAGGGTAATCAAGGCATAGCAACCAGCTAAGATTATTATATAGATTTATTATATAGCCTGGGGCGCTCCACCAATGAGGCGAGTTTAAGCACTCGGCTCAGGCGGCAGCGCCCCTCTGGTTGTCAGGAAATTCGGCGCAATTGCGCTCTCTGCACTAGCGATGTGGACCCGTTCGGCGCTGAAGTTGAGAGGCGGGGGGGTGGCAAATTGGGCAGGATCGCCCCTGTATATAGCTATAGAACTCGATAGCTGAAGGATAAAGCAACTTCAATAACTCAAAAAAAAAGTTTACTTGAGAGGGTTCCTTCTGACCTGGACAAGACTTACAGCATTGTAGAAGGAGTTTGAAGATTAAGGATTGATAATGGAGATAATAAATATATATATATATATATATATATATATATATATATAACTTAATAGGTAGGGCCAGAGGGAGGTTAGGTTCTTAGCCCACTACCCATGCTAGACCACCTGGTTTTTTAGTCCTGACAGCTAAGTAGAATAAAGTCTTGAAATGAATGGTCTCCTGAAAACCCATGCCTGACCATGACCTTATTACATCCAAATCCAATTGATTTACATTCTCAGGTAAATCCATGAATCAAGGCTCCCAACTGCTACTGTGCCCCTGACTGGAATCTCACCTGCCCCCCCCCCAACAATAAATGTAGAGAAGCGGAAAGGCTAAGCAAGAGACAACTGTGTAGCACTCTACAGCAGTGGTGTCCAGACTGAACTCCAGACTGGTTGGCCATGCTCAAGTCAAAGTCCATTTTATGTGAGATTTTGCCTGTTGGCTTATCTGGATACTCCAGAAAGTCCAAAATTAAGGTCATTTAGGTTTAGATTTTGGAGAAATGACTAATGGCTCTTCTGCATACTTCAGAAACCCCACCATTAAGGTAATTTGGGAGAATGTGTATTAGCTCCCCTGGAAACACCTGAAAGCTCATATTTAAGGCCATTCAGGTTCAGATTTGGGGAGGATGCCTAATAATACTTCAGAGATCCCACCTAAGGTCAGTTCCAAAAGCTACTGCTCATAAGTAATTCAAGCTTTTAGTTTGTAGGAGGTTCTTGACAGTGATAAGTGAAATCATAAAGAAGGTGGGGAACAGTCTCTAGTTGATGCCAGATTTTCTCCAGTGTTGCTGTTGTTAAGTAATAGTGTCTGCTCTATTGAGCATGGGATCTGTAGACCCTCTTGGAAGCTGCCACCAAAATATTTTCTACATCATCAGTGAGTGTTATAAAAAATAATGTTCGCCTTGATTAAGTTAACAATGACATCACCATTGTTCTGCCTTCCAGGAAAGTTGGTTTCATGGTATTAACCCCTTGGCTGGCCCCAATCATTTTTGATGGCACCTACAACCTTGATGTTCTGAATGCACAGTTCCACCAGAGAGGTGTCCGCGTTGGTCTTACAGTGTTTGCAGTCAGAAAGTAAGAAAATGTCAACTGAAAGTTTACAAGGGTCTTTTACTATGTTACTTGAACAAACATGATATGGGATCAATTATGTGGAAATCCTTTATCCACAAAGTTTGGAGATTCCAGAAAGGCTTGCATACTGCTGGTTATAGAACATGTAAGGCATTGTTGCAACAGAACACTTGGTCAAAGGAGACCTGACTATGGCAACTTTGTTCCATGGTGCATGTAGTCAGGAGCAGGACTGCCATTGGGAGGGAAAATGGGGTAATCCAGTCAGTGGCCCTGTGGCCAGAGACACAATAGTGGGCCACAAAGGGGAAAGGATTACGTAAGTACGACCTATTATGGATTATGGGCATGTTTTTGAATAACAGGATGTCCATTTTAACATTGCCTGTTTTAAAGGTCTGAAACTTGGCCAAAAATCCTCACCTGTGATATCAAAAATATCATTGTCCCACCCTAAGCATCATAGCCCCACCTCTTATTTAACTACTCTGCCCCTTTGTCTAGTTTCTTCCATCAGCAGTTTGGCATCCCCACCTGGTCAGCACCATCAGTGATGGTAACAGAAAACTGTTTCTTTTTAATAAAATTTATGGATCAATTTTAATTCTAATATTTAATATATATAAATTATATATGTATATTGGAGTTTTTAAGATTTTGGAGTTTTAAGAATTTCTTTCCTTTTTGAGTGGTGTTCTCCTATATATTCTTTAATGTTATATAATAATTTTATTATAACTAAATTGTTATAACATAATTTTCTTAACGTCATTTATATAAATAATTGTAATAATAGGTATTAATATAATCATTTTGTTCATAACATTTTGACTTGTGTTTTTATAGATACAACATTTTTGTCAAGAGTTTAATTGAAACTGCTGAACAATTTTTCATGGCGGGTCACAAGGTCAATTATTACGTATTTACGGATGATGTCCGAGCCATTCCTAAAATCATGGTGAAGGAGGGGAGGAGCCTGGTGATCCTGAAAATCTCAGGCTACAAACGCTGGCAGGACATCACCATGAGGCGCATGCAATTTATTCATGACTATATTGCTGAGAGGTTGATCAATGAGGTTGACTACCTGGCTTGTTTGGATGCTGATATGAAGTTCACAGATAATGTGGGTGTAGAGATATTAGGAGATTTGGTTGGAGTCATACATCATGGCTACTTTGGAAAACCACGTATAGAATTCCCCAATGAGCGTAGGAATAAGTCTGAAGCCTACATTCCTGTTGACACGGGGGACTTTTACTACACAGGGTGTTTCTTTGGAGGGAGGGTAGAAGAGGTCTACAAACTGACCAACTTCTGCCACAATGCTATGATGGAAGACAAGGAAAAAAACATTGAGGCAATATGGCACGATGAAAGTTATTTGAACAAATATTTCCTGTATCACAAACCAACCAAACTGCTCTCCCCTGAGTATGCATCGAATGACAATGGCCCAACCTATGTTATAAAAAGAAAAAAGATCATTCATGTCCCAAAAAATTACAGAGTCATCCGAAACTGACCAGGAGTTGAGAACAAAAGGAGATAATACCCAGAGAATAATCCAAGACCCATTGAGACCATAAAGAGAAAATACCCAGAGGATTATCCAGATGGACCTGAAAAATATTTTTAAAAATTCTCTTTTTTTATGGATCCGAACTTTGTTTTACAGAATCGTTAGGATGTAAACATTGTCCACTCTCTTTCAAAGACTGAAATATGAAAAATTATAAGCATGTTTATGGTGATGGGTTGTTGTATTGACACATTTATAAAGCTAAATCTAGATAATATTTATTGTAGTCCTTGTCTCCAAATTGTAGCCCCTCTCTTTTACTCTCCACCCTTCTCCAATCTCCTCTTTCGTGGCCTAACATCTCCATCTCTTCTTTTCTTCCCACTATCAACCCCTTAGGATTCCTATATTAGAGGGTAAAGAGCTGTCCCTCACTCTGAATTCAGACGTGCCTGCATTTGGTAACACTGCATTCGGATGAAGACGTAGTAAATGACATGTAGGTGTCCATTTGAAGCCCCTGGTGCTGGGGCCCATTGGAATTAAGGGCCCCAGGTTACTGTTGGTTTGCCTTATGTAAATTCACCACTACATGCCCAGATCAATGCCCCAAGTGCAGCTGCAAAGTTTAAGAATTCTAAGGGGTACAATTTTGTGTTCCTTTGTGCTCTTGCCCTTGCATCTTGGGCAATGATAGATGAGCCCTCTTGTTTAAGGAAAGGTACATAGGGACGAATGTTTGATCCTGCAGGATCTCAAGGCATTTGAACTTTTATGAAATTCTTGGGAATTAATTTAACTGGCCAATTTATTTGGTAGACCGCCAGCCTTGATTAAGTCCAATTTCCTGAAAGTGGTTTCCTGGAAAGTGATTAGAGTAATTCAGACATAAGAGCCTATTTTACGAGTGCAGTGTGCAAGGTGCAATTTGGAAGGCAATGTGCCATGTTTTTCCCCCATAATTCCATAAAGGGATACCTTTCTCCCCTGTGATCCCCATAGTTTCTGCTACAATGTTATGATGGAAGACAAGGCAAAGAATATTGAGGCTTTATGGCATGATGAAAGCTACCAGAACAAATATTTCCAAACCAACCAAACTTCTCTCCCCTGAGTATGCATGGAATGACTAGTATGGCTCCCCTGATGTTGTAAAACTAAAGCGATTGGTTCATGTCCCAAAAGATTATGCGCAAGTTCTGGACTAACCAGCAGCTGACCTATACCCACTTAAAGTTATTGAATTCTAAAGAAACTACTTGATTTCTGATGGCAGCCCTGGTGCTGGTGCAACTAGTGTGTTTGTTTCAGAAACTCTACTATATAAGCACTTGTGTAGCCACAGGAACATTCAACAGGAACATTCAAGCTGGAAAAGCAGAAAAGGCACAGGATACATAGCAGATAAGGTCTATAGTGTGCAATGGGATTCTACAGAGCTTATGCATTATCTACTGTGTATCCAGTGGTAGTACAGTGGCTCCCACTCCAAACAGCTGCCTCCTCTCCTCAAATACTTTCCTACTCACTTGACTTATATAAAGTGGACGAAGAGCTTATAGGAAAATGGAGAGTTAGTAATGAAATAAGCCATAGTTGTCTTTTAAAAGAACAGTAACCAAAAAAATGAATGATTGGTTGTTATTAGTGCCTAAAGAAAAAACTGTCATCCCCCTGACAGCTTGCTGCCACTTTCCTTCTTGCATATTCAAAAATGTCTCCCCCGTATGATCCCCAGTGATTCTTTTGCTGACGCCTCTGTTCTGCGTCAACAATACCCCATTTTAGCCAGAAAACACCCCAGTATACCAAAACCAAGATGCCAATACACTGTTGACAGCACAAATACAGGTGACTATCCCAACAATTAGATCACAGGTGACAGTTGGTATCAAAATACCCTTTTTCTTGAAATGTGGCAATGGCTCAGGTGGCATCGAAATACAGGGATCTGGGAGTCATAAGGTCATAACATTAAAGGGGCTGTTCACCTTTGGAAAAAACTAACTTTTAGTGTGATTTAGAGAGGGATATTCTGAGACATTTTGCAATTGGTTTTCATTTTTTATTATTTGTGATTTTTGAGTTATTTAGATTTTTAGTCAGCAGCTCTTCAGTTTGTAATTTCAGCAATCTGGTTGCTAGGGTCTAAATCCCCCTAGCAACCACACACTGATTTGAATAAGAGACTAGAATATGAATAGGAGAGGTCTGAATAGAAAAAGAGTAATACATGCAGTGCAGAGAATAGTCAAGGACAAGCAATGATAGACAGTAGCAATGACAGTTAAACAGAACTATAAACCCAGTGAGAATGAGGAATGAATAGATATTGGGAAGTTGTATCAGAAGTCAGGGGCAGCAGTGCAGAGAAGAGAAAGGGACAGACACAATGACAGTTACACAGAACTATAAACCCAGTGAGAATGAGAATGAATGGATATTGGGAAGTTGTATCAGGAGTCAGAGGCAGCAGTGCAGAGAAGAGAAAGGGACAGACACAATGACAGTTACACAGAACTATAAACCCAGTGAGAATGAGGAATGAATGGATATTGGGAAGTTGTATCAGGAGTCAGAGGCAGCAGTGCAGAGAAAGGACAGACACAATGACAGTTACACAGAAACTATAAACCCAGTGAGAATGAGAATGAATGGATATTGGGAAGTTGTATCAGGAGTCAGAGGCAGCAGTGCAGAGAAAGGGACAGACACAATGACACTTACACAGAACTATAAACCCAGTGAGAATGAGGAATGAATGGATATTGAGAAGTTGTATCAGGAGTCAGAGGCAGCAGTGCAGAGAAAGGGACAGACATAATGACAGTTACACAGAACTATCAACCCAGTGAAAATGAGGAATGAATGGATATTGGGAAGTTGTATCAAGAGTCAGAGGCAGCAGTGAAACATAAATCACCCATTGGCTGTTCCCGGTTTGTGCCACAGGAGGGCAGCAGTGAGACATAAATCAAACATTCATGCTGTTCCAGACTTCTACCATGTAAGTCTCCAAAACAAAGATGCCGATTTCTTACACTGTTGACAGTACAAATACAGACGACTAGCCCAACAATTAGATCACAGATTTTCTTGAAATGTGGCAATAACTCAGGTGTCACAGAGGGGTATCAAGTGTTTCTCCACAGGCTGAAATCCACTGATCTGGGAGTCATGAGTGAACTCTAATGATTGCGCATGTTTTCGGTTGCAAATATTTTTGGGGGGTAGAGAGGAAGATATTAGGGTCTTCTGGTGAGACTCGGTCACTAGTCCATACCTGTGCAGATCTGCTCGTTTGGAGAGGTTGCCAAATCAGTGTATCTTGTCCTGATATACCCACCTTGAGTGGCTCCAGCCCAGCGTGACTGAAACAACCGGGGAAGATCCCTTAGCTGTGTCGGAGGGTCGGCTTCACTAAGGTTCGCTGGGTTGGGGGAGCTTTTGGCTGCAAATATTTGGCGTGCAGCATCTCTTCATTGATACAAACATGTTCTTAAGATTTCTATAGTAATGCGCAAGTATTGCTTTAAAGGTGAATCACCCCTCTAAGTTAGAACATGTGCCATGTTAGTCATTAATCCTAACCCTATTCATATTTACCTAAATATATATGGTAAGAGCAACAGTCAAATAATCATTAATCAGTGCTTTACGGGAATAATATTTTTTTAAGAACTAGTCTGAAGAGCTTTCAATCCAGTGGTGGGTCTCTCTGCTCCTGTTCCACAGGTTCTGGGCTGTCCTGCTGTAAATGCATTTGTTGCTGTAGGAGGGAATCCAGCGCTTGCAGATTGACACATCCAGACCAGTCTCTCTGGAGGCCCCATTAAAGCCATCAGTGACTCTCTGCTCATGACTCTCCATTGCCACACATTCAGCTCTTTATTTATGGGTGACTAATATGTGGGTTCTTCTGTAAGGGAGTAATCATTTCCAGGCCATAAATATTCCCAACAGTGCCATGTAGAGCTGGGCTTTTCCCAACTGTGAAGCCTCCTGGAGTAACCCAACCTGGACAACGTTAGTGAGCAGCTCGGAGATTCCATGGTTGGCAGTGTTTGTCCCTTCTCCTTTGTGTTTGCTATGGAGAGTGGGGTCAATATCATATAAACAAGGTATAGGGGTTTGTAAACATGGTCTAGTGTGTTAGGCTTTGAGCTCTGGGGGTGGGAGTTTGAACCCAGCCCTGTTTGCCTCTCTTTAAAGTGCTGAATAAATATGTTGATTATATATGTTATGCCTCCAGCATCATTTTATTGTTTGTGTGCACCACCTAGTGGTTTAGTTAATGGTTTATGTGCATTGCTATAAAAATGTCTTTCTTTGCTTCCTGTACCTGTACCATGTGACCATGTGTAACAGCAGTAAATGATCAGTCTAGCTGCCATCTTTATACTAATCACAGCTAGCACACCAGCATCTGCAGTAATCCTACCCCATCCACCCTTGTGGTAGCATCGTTGGTAGGTGTTAATAATGTAGAAACCCTGGTTTATGAAAGCATACCACTATTTTCTTGTTTTGTACTTTTATACAAGTTTTATAACCTGTTATATATGTGCAGCCGCCTCATAGTCCTACTGTACACTCAGAATTGATGGGTGAATCTATACACCAGGCATGGATTAGCGGTGAATTTCTGCATTTCACCATCTGCGAATTGTTTCACGAAACAGCTGCAAAAACTCACTGGCGGAAAAATTTGCTGTGACAAAAAAAGTCACACGGGTAAAAATTTGTCGCGTCAAAATAATTTTGATGGGCAATGACTGTAAAACATTTGGACAAAAAATGTAAAAAGATGTTAAAATTGTCAAGCGTGTAAAAATTGTCCAAAATTATTTTTTGACGCCCCCTTGACTTCGAGTTTCGAGAATTTTAAAAAAACTTTGTGCATCAAAATAATTTTGACGCCCATAGACTTTAATGCATTTGGACGAAAAATTCTAAAAATTGTTGCGCATGTAAAAATTGTTCAAAATAACTTTGATGCCCATTGACTTCAATGTGTTAAGCAAATGTTTCGGGGTTTCGCAATTTTTTTGGCGAAACACGACAGATCTGCCCATCATTATACATGCTGGCCCCTCTGCTATGATAAAGCTGTATGTCACAAAGTAGCCAAAGGAGAATCTCCAGACAGGTATGACCACGCACAACATTCTCACTATTACACACATCTACCTACTTATCCTGGTGCCAACCAGGCCAATGGGCTTTGTCAAATTCCTTGCATGACACGAGTTAGTCACAAAAGAATTATAAAGTTTAATGACCACCCAGAGGGCTACAGAGCCTGATGATCCTCCTTTAAAAACATTATCAGAGACTTAGACCTTTCACGCAGTGAGGAAATAGACCTCCTAATCAAATACCTATGAACTGAGTCTGCAGAGCATGCCAAAAGGATCAGGGTAATTAATATAAATCACCCAGAGACTGGTCTCAGAATGATCTGGCACAGACTTAATGAGTGCTATGGCTCAGCAGAGGTAGTAGAAAATGCACTTTTCAAAAGAATCAATGTCTTCCCTAAAATATCTCCAGGGCTTGCATTTCTTGACACAGCCATAGGTGTTAACCCCATAATGCAATATTTGCCCTACAACTTACAAGAGCGGTGGATGGCACATGGGTCAAAATTCAAAGAGGAGCACAATGTTCCATTTCCTCCCTTCATTGTATTTGTAGACTTTGTATACCAAGTCTAAATGTAAAATTAGCCCAGTTTTTATCTCACTCTGCCACATGCCACCCTTTCAGTACCTAACTCTCACAAAACAGCAGTAACACAAAACTACTGTTTTCTCTCCGGATTGTTCCAACAGGTCAGCTGACATCTCTCACGAGGAAACAAAGACCCTGGTGAACAATGTCCCCTACACCGGAAGCCTCACTCCCTTCTGACATGCAGAGACTTCAGAGAAAAGCCCATAGTGGACCATAAAGCCTTCTTAAAGGAAAGCAACATCTGCTACAGAGTGAAATCAACAGGTAAAAGAGATAAAGCCGTTTAGCTTGATGGTCAGAGCCACAGATTTCAAGTTTGTCCAGCCTTATTGATATGTTCAATATCAAGGGCCCAAGCACCCCATACTCCCTCAAAACTTGTGCAGGACTTATTGAGATGCTGGGAGAAAGGCATCTGGCTATCATAGATGGACAAATATGCTTGCCCTTGTCAACTGTAATCAAATGCAATCTGGTTCCTGATAATAGATCTGAAATTCCTACGCTAGATGTGGCTATGCACCAAATTCCTGAACTCAACCCCAAGGCCCAGATAATTATTTTTATTGGAAGAGATGCTCTACAGGTCCACAAAGCAAGAGACCAGATAAATGGGCCTCATTATGCACCTTATGATCAAAGCAGATGGGTCATCATAGGTGATGTTTTCTTAGGAGATGTACACAGACCAACCAGCATCAACTAGCCTCTGTAACAGTGGTTACTCACCCTGGTGGTTTAGTGGGGGGACGGCAGGGACGCCTGCTGCCCCCTCGGCGGGGACGCCCGCCACGCCATCTTCCTCCTCGGTGTGGGTCTCTCTAAGGTGCGTGCGCCGCGCGTCTCTGTTATTAAAAGGCACATGCACACTGACGTCATGAGTTTAAAAGGGACATTCATATTTAGAATCTTTGCCTGTTATAGGAGTTTTTCCTTGGTGCTTCTGAGCTTTAAGCTAAATCTGTTTGAACCTGTTTTGATTCCTGTTGTGACCCCTGCCTGGCTTTGACAATTCTACTCTCTGTATCCTGACCCTTGCCTGTTTACCGACTCCGATTCTGTTTAACCCTCTGATTGACTTCCTGGTTTGACCCTTGCCTGCCTGACTACGCTTATTCTCTGCCTGCCTCGACCCTGCCTGATCTGACTACTTTATTGCCTAACGCCTCGTACGACGACCTTCTGCCCAAAGACTCTCGCTAACAGTCGTGCCCCTCTGACTATCCAGAACCTCTTGCCTTGCACCTCTCATTTAAGTCCTGGTGGCATCCAATTAGCTGAGGGCTCCTCCCTAGGCCAACGGCGGTCACACTACAGGTGAAGCACGAGCCGAGACCAGGGTGCTTGGCATTTGTTCTGGTGTTGGGTGCCGACCATGACAGCCTCCAACAGCATACAGATAATGAAACCTTCCCAACCCAAGATCACGCTATTGAATTAAGAAAATTAGATTTAGGAACAGACTCCTTACCTGTGCAACGCAGCCTTGGCCTAAACTGGGACTTGAAATCTGATACATTTACATTTTAGGTGAACAAGGATAAGAAACCTTTAACTCACAGAGGAGTCTTATCTACAGAATCTTGTGACTGGGATTCACCACTTCCATCAGAGAAAGAACAAGTGTGGATAGAGGGGAAAGACTGTTTAGAATCATTGTCTACCTTACAGGCTCCGAGGCAATACACTTCTACTCCTCCTACAGGAACCAAGGAGAGGAAACTCTGTGTATTCTCTGATGCTTCAACCAAGGCTGTAGCTGCTGTTGCTCATATCAAGACTGTTGACTACAAAGATCAGTGCCATTTAGGATTTGTCATGGGTAAAGCAAAACTAGCTCCATGGCCAGAGCACACTATACCCAGACTAGAGCTTTGTGCAGCTGTTTTAGCAGTAGAAATGGCTGATCTTATCACTTCAGAAATTGATCTCCAACTAAGTGAGGCGGAATTGTACACAGACAGTAATGTAGTGTTGGGCTACATCTGCAATGAGACCAGACGCTTCTATGTCTATGTCAGCATCAGAATTCTGTGTATATGGGGATTAATACACCCAAAACAATGGCACTATGTACCATCAGACCAAAACCCAGCAGATCATGCAACAAGAGCTGCAGCTGCAGCTTGTTTAAAACAAACCTCCTGGTTTGCAGGACCCACATTCCTGTATATTTCTGAACAGAACCGCCCTGATGATGTGTATGAGTTAGTTGAGGCAACATGTGACCCAGAGATTCATCCACAAGTGTCAGCACTCTGCACTAAAGTCTGAACTACCCACCTCAGGTCCCATCACTTCAAAAGATTTTCTCTAGTCAGGTCTATTAATTGGCTACTTTATATAGCAAAGTTATTTAAGAAACATTTCCTTCCAACCTCCAACAACTGCAAAGGTTGGCACTACTGTCAAAAGACATATACAGTGAATGAACTTAAAGGGCTTTAAATTAACTTTAAAAATGTTGTGGTTTTTGAGTTATTTAACTTTTTATACAGCAGCCCAGCTGGCATTTGCCAGAACCCACAGATTGACAGTCCGGGCCTGGTCAGTGACCTCCATTTGAAATCTGGAAAAAGTCAGAAGAAGAAGGCAAATAATCCAAATATAAAAGAAATAACAAAAAACAATTAAAAAGTTGCTTAGAATTAGCCATTCTTTAACATATTTAATGTTAACTTTAAGGTAAACTAATACTTTAAGCAAGTGACAGACATTGTCATTCTCTGTGTACAGCATGAAACAGCTGTAAGTCCACACTGGGCGTTTTGGGGAGATTTGTTCGCCTGGCCACTAATCGCCTCATTTTTGCGGCGACCAATCTCTCCAAATGCCTTCCTGACTTTGCGCCGGCTAAAATGAAAAAAACGCCGGCGCTAATCACAAGCGGCAATTTGTTTTCCGAAGTCACCTGAAGTTTCCTCGTGAGGCAACTTTGTGCGACTTCGGAAAATGAACTGCCGTGTGTGATTAGCGCTGGCGTTTTTTCATTTTAAGCTGGTGCAGAGTGAGGGAAGGCGTTTGGGGAGATTGGTTGCCGCAAAAACAAAGCGATTATTCGCCAGGCGACCAAACTCCCCAAAACGCTCAGTGTGGACTGACCCTTAAAGAGCTTGAGCACATCAAATGCAACTTGTCTCCAAAGACAGTGTCCTGAGGAAGCTTGAGCCACTTGATCCAAATGGACTTTTAAAAGTGGAGGTCAAGGTCTGAACTGGTCTTGCTACTCTCTTCCAGAGAATCAGAAAATTGCATTGCTATAAAAATGTCTTTCTTTGCTTCCTGTACCTGTACCATGTGACCATGTGTAACAGCAGTAAATGATCAGTCTAGCTGCCATCTTTATACTAATCACAGCTAGCACACCAGCATCTGCAGTAATCCTACCCCATCCACCCTTGTGGTAGCATCGTTGGTAGGTGTTAATAATGTAGAAACCCTGGTTTATGAAAGCATACCATTATTTTCTTGTTTTGTACTTTTATACAAGTTTTATGTGCAGCCACCTCATAGTCCTACTGTATACCCAGGCTTCTAAGCTTTACTTACCTACAGATGCCTCTCATCCTTTATGCATTATACATGCTATTTCCACAGTGTTTATGGACTTATGTTATGATATATATTGTACAGTTTCACTAAACACTGTTATTTTCTGTTCCCCAGTTTTACACTTTCCCCTTGTTAATAAAAACTGAAGCTTTCTAACCTGGAATCCTTCATTCCTAATGAAGGAAGGAATTTAGCTGTAAGTCAAACTACACACTACCCCATGGTATCACCATAGTGGGGATTAAAAAATGCCTTTTCTCTTTAAATTGCTAATAAACATGATAATCAATGATAAATATACCAAAAACAAGGCTGTTTCTTGTGTGGCACAGTAGCTCAATGGGTAGCACTGCTGTGTAGCCAAAACAAATCCTGTCGCTGGGGACTTGGGTTTGAATCCAGCTGTAGCAGTGATTTAAAAGTCTATTTTTTTCTTTAAAGCGCTGAACAAACATGATAATCCATGACAAAATTACCAAAAATAAGGTTAATTCTTGTGTGGCCAGGTGGCGCAAGGGGTAGCACTGCTACATAGCAACATCTGTGGGCCATGAGTTCAAATCCCGTCTGTGACTGTGTGGAATGCAGGCAGGTTGCAGCGATGCATGGCTACAATGTGCGAAGTGGATTCCAAATTCCAGGTAAGAGTTCTCAAGATGTCCGAACACTGAGTTCCAGGTAAGACTACTCAAGAAGTCTGGATTCCAGGTAAGACCTGTCAAGATGGCTGCATTCCAGATGCAAGGTAAGACCAGTGGTGCATGGTTACAATGTGCGAAGTGGATTCCAGGTAAGAGTTCTCAAGATGTCTGAAGACTAAGTTCCAGGTAAGGAAACTCAAGAAGTCCGGATTCCAGGTAAGACCTGTCAGGATGGATGCAGCCCTGGTGCAAGGTAGGACCTGTCAAGATGGCCACAGTAAGGAGCAAAAGTGCAGAAAGGGTTCCAGGTAAGGAGCAAAAGATTGGTGCAGAGTGGGTTCCAGGTAAGAGTGAACACAGGCCAGATGCAACCAATTTGTGTATCATAGCAAAGGTTTAAGAAATCTTTTCCATTCTATACTTACACCAGGCTATTTTTACACATCTTAGCTTCTTTATGAAGCTCATCTGTCATCTTTTCTGGCCCACTGTCATCTTGCCTTACCTGCCATCTAGACTGCAACCATCTTCACATGTCTTACCTGGAATCCGGACTGTGGTCATCTTTACACGTCTTACGTGTACTGTGGTCATCTTTATGTGTCTTACCTGGCATCCGGACTGTGGCCATCTATACGTCTTTACGTGTCTTACCTGGCACCCGGACTGTGTCCATCTCTAGGTGTCTTACCTTCCATCTGGATTGCAACCATCTTCACATGTCTTACCTGGCATCCAGACTGCGCCTCCGTTGCTTGTCTTACCTGGCACCCGGACTGTGAACATCTTTACGTGTCTTACCTGGCACCAGGACGTCTTTACCTGACATCCAGAATTCAGACATTTTGAGTATTCTTACCTGGATCACAATCTTCAGACATCTTACCTTGAACTTGGAATTCAGTCATCTTGAGGATTCGAACTCAGCACCATTGCGTTGAAAGGAGCATCCATATCCAATGCGCCACCTCACCACTTGCTTCTAGCCTTTAATTTTTGGTAAATATATAATTTAAACATGTTGGAAGAGCGCTTTAAAGTGATCATTAAGCCAAGAGTTTTGGCTGGAATTGAACTCAGAACCTTTGCATTACAAGGTATAGCTTTTAAGACTGAGCCATGGCATCATTGGATACAAGCCAACTATTCTTTGTAAATATATAGTTAAAACATGATGAGACAGCACTTTAAATGGTCTTTGGCAAGAATTGAACTCCAAACCTTTTATTGCAAAGCAGCTCCTCTATTCACCACACCACTGCAGCAATCAAGAGAGTATGCCATTCTTCGTAAATATATAGTTAAAACACATTGAGACAGCACATGAAAGTGATCATTCAACTCTTTATTCTTCCTAAATACAAACATGTTGATACAGCTCTTTTAAATGGTCAATTACCCAAGTTCTGTGGCTGGATTTGAACTCAAAACTCTGCGTTGCAAAGCATAACCTTTAGCCACTACACTAAAGCAGCACTTAACGGACATCTTGACATTTTTCGTAAATATATAGTTAAAACAAGATGAGACAGCACTTGAAAGGGATTATTCAACTCACTATTCTTCGTAAATACAAACATGTTGATACAGCTCTTTCAATGGTCAATTACCCAAGTTCTTTGGCTGGATTTGAACTCAAAACTCTGCGTTGCAAAGCATAAACCTTAACCACTACACTATAGGAGCACTCAGTAAAAAAGTTGCCATTCTTTGTAAATATTTAGTTAAAACACGATGAAACAACCCTTGAATATGATCATTAAACTCACTATTCTTTGTAAATATAAATTTTAAAGTTCTTTGGCTGGAATTGAACTCAAAACTCAGTGTTGCAAAGCATCACCTCTAGCCACTACACTATAGAACTGGATGAAACCTTTTCCATGCTTCGTAAATATATAGTTAAAACAAGATGAGACAGCACATGAAAGTGATGATTCAACTAATTCTTCTTCTTAATACAAACGTGTTGAGACAGTTCTTTTAAATGGTCAATTACCCAAGTTCTTTGGCTGGATTTGAACTCAAAACTCTGCGTTGCAAAGCAGAAATTTTAGCCACTACACTAAAGCAGCACTTGATGAAAATCTTGACATTTTTCATAAATATATAGTTAAAACAAGAGGAGACAGCACTTGAAAGTGATCATTCAAATCACTATTCTTTGTAAATATAAAGTTCTTTGGCTGGAATTGAACTCAAAACATGGTGTTGCAAAGCAACATCTCTAGCCACTACACTATAGGAGCACTACATTAAACCTCTACCATTCTTCGTAAATACATAGTTAAAACAAGATGAGACAACACTTGAAATTGATCATTAAACTCACTATTCTTTGTAAATATAAATTTTAAAGTTCTTTGGCTGGAATTGAACTCAAAACTTTGTGTTGCAAAGAATCACCTCTAACCACTACACTATAGGAAAACTGGATGAAACTTTTTTCATTCTTCGTAAATATATAGTTAAAACACAATGAGACAGCACATGAAATTGATCATTAAACTCACTATTCTTTGCAAATATAAATTTTAAAGTTCTTTGGCTGGAATTGAACTCAAAACTTAGTGTTGAAAGGCATCACCTCTAGCCACTACACTATAGCAGCATTTGGTTAAAGGCATCCCATTCTTTGTAAATATATAGTTAAAACACGAGACAGCACTTGAAAGAGATCATTCAACTCACTATTCTTTGTAAATATAAAGTTTTTTCTTTGGCTGGAATTCAACTCAAAACTTTACGAGACAAAGCATCACCTCCAGCCACTACACTATAGCAGCACTTGACAAAAACATTGCCATTCTTCGTAAATATGTAGTTAAATCACACTTTTTACTTTAAAATCAAATCGCATCTGTGACTGTGAGTTTCCAGCCCCACTGCAGAAATCTACAGGCAGATGCATGGGGTGGGCCCTAGCAAATATCATTGGAACATATGGCCTTGGAGCTCTGGCTGGGGCCCTATCTGCAACGTCTTGTATGTTCCTCTCCATGTCTGTGTGGCTTTCCTTCAACACTTACAGCTTAATATCTCCTGACCAAGCTCCACTGGGGCAGTCTCTGGCCTCATAAACATGTGGCACATTGGAAAATCAGCCCCATTATAGACAACTTTCATTGTGAGAACAAACAGTTGAATTCAGCTGTTCAGTGTTCTATTTTCTGGAGAAGCAAAATGCGGGAAGAAACTGACTCGGATTTATGAAAATATTTGCTGCTGGTGAATATGTGAATTTGGCTGTAAAACTGAACCAGAATTAAAAAGTACACAAGATAACCCGGAACTATGTCTCACCTTTGTATTAACTTTTATTAAGATGTAAGGAGTGACATTCTGAGACAATTTGCAATTGGTCTTCAATTTTTCTTTATTTTTTTATAGTATTTTGCAAATTTCTGTCGCCAGCCGAGCTGGATATCAGTTGCTTAGAGTAACATCGTATCCCAGCGGCTCCCAAGGGGCCTTTGAGTCCATGACACTTCTCATTCAGATCTTCCCCAGCAAACTTGTGCCCGTGCCCCACACCTTCCCACTCCAGGTTAATACAGAAGATTGTTGTAAAACTACAGGGGCCACTGATCAGATCCGGCAGCAGTTTGCCAAGGGCCAGTAGTGTTGGGACCAAGGGGCTTCTCAGTTTGTCTATTTAATGTGTAGCATCAACTACTGAAGGGAAAGCTGGGAGCTGTTTTCCATCCCCAGTCCAGAGGGCAAAGCTAAATCATGGGGCTGCTTTAAGCGTCCAGCAGTCCAATGGCCCTAAAAATCTTCTTCCTTTAATAAGTTGTCCCTTGCTCTGTGACATCAGTGAGTACTTGCTCCTTACATGTTTCCTACGTGTGCCTCTTCAGCTCATTGAGCATGTGCAGGGTCACTGACTCTGTCTTGAGAAGAACAAAGGGAATATTTTCAGGGAAAGAAAAAATATTTATTATTGGGCTTCTTTTTGACACTAAAGAGTTTTCTGAGGCCAAATTAAGGCCACCCAGACAAGCCGCAGGCCCTGGAGCAGCTCTGCAGAAGGGATTGACTGCAACACTAAACAATAACAGGGATGGGATCTGTTATCCGGATACCCGTTATCCAGAAAGCTCAAAATTATGAAATGGTCATCATTTCATCCAAATAATCAAAATTTTAAAAAACAATTCCCTTTCTCTCTGTGGTGAAGAAACAGGTGCTTGTACTTGATCCCAACTAAGATATAATTAATCTATCATTAAAACCAGCCTATTGGGTTTGTTTAATGTTTACCTGATTTTCTAGTAGACTTAAGGTATGAAGATCCAAATGATGGTAAGATCTGTTATCCAGAATACCCCAGGACCTGAGCATTCTGGATAACAGGTCCTATACCTGTACAAGTAAGTCCTTGCAGTCAAATGCAAGTGTTGTAGTCAAATAATATTTAACTTTTCATTCAAAATGCATTTTTGATTTTAGGGGGACACTTCACTCAGTAATTGTCAGCCAATAATAAAATTGCCATTCTAAGTAGCTTGCCAATCTCCATGCATTCCTAATTCTCACTGGGTTGAAACTGCCAATTGCCTTCCACAGACTTTGGTTTGGAAAAATGTATGTTTTGGGCCAAAACTCACTTGCACCCAAATTGCTCACATTGCATAATTATCTAATTACAGACAGACAAACAACACTATTGATACTGAAATCAAAACACTGGCTTGTCAGATGCTGCCATCTTGTGGCACTATATAAGTAGTACATTAGTCTTTACTGGGAAATTTAGGGATTTCAATTAGAATTTATAAATATATATAGGCAGATGCTGCCATCTAGTGACCCTATAGCAGAAATTCATTGGCATGAAGGGGTTCAATGAGAAATGGTCAGATGCTGCCCTCTAGTGAAATTATAGAAGTAGTATGTCTGTGAAGCTTTTTATTCATCTAGGTCTGGAGTCCCCTGTGAGCCACATGCAAATGTAAGAGTTGGGGAGCAAAACCCATGTTTGAAAAAGTTCCTGAAAGATGCCAAATAAGGTCTGTGATTAGCATATGTGGCCATGTGGACTGGCAGCCTACAAGAGGCTCTGTTTGGCAGTACAGTTGATTCTTATGTAAAACTTGTCTCCAAACCAGGAATTCCTAAAAAGCACCTTCTTTGAGGCCAATGGGAGCAACATCCAATCGGTTGCAAGTTGATCTCGAGCCATTGGTTGAGATCCCTGATCTAGGTCATGGTATACCTAGTAGAAGTAACTCTAGAACAAACACATTTGCAGAGAAATTATTGAAGACATTTCACTACTCATCCGAGCGGCTTCTTCAGTTGAACGGAAGCTCTGCCCCCGAGGAGCTGCAAAAGCCCAGCCTTCCCCTTCCTGGTGGCACCCACACCCTCACTCATCCCTTTCACTAGACTGGTTGTTGTGATGCTCTGCAGCTGCACAAGTACTCGGCCTATGGCAGCAGTTAACAAATGAGAACTACATTCCCAGTCCCACACAGGAGGGCAGTTTACACCGTCCAACATCAGCAAAGCAAATACAGGGATACGTATGGATTAATGGTAAGAGACCAGTGACAAGGTCCTGAAACAGGGTCTGTACCTTAGAAAAAAGGGTAGACGGGAACTTTACACTAGGAGAATATACGGTTATCAGAGTAGAATTGTTCCCTTTGAACAGTTCCCAATGAGCACAGTGATAAACAGTAGTGTTCCCTTACTGAGCAAATGGGATAGGGGTTTAGGTTGTAAATGGAGATTGATGTGTATTATGTATAATCATAAAGCATTGTGGAATAGATCAAAACTATATAAAGGATATTAGCAGATACACAAGGGGTAAAGTATCGCAAGATTCTTACAAACAACAGACACAGGTGACGTTTAGAAGCAGCTTTATATATAGCTTATGTTACACGTAAAACTCATGAATCTACAAGATTAATGGCAAGTTTTCCAGTACAGTGTTTTCGGGGTAAATAGTCACATTTACAGCCATAGAGTTGCCATTAGTGTTTGGAAAAATAAACCGCTACTTTGATACAAAATATTCTCTTCTTCATCATTTAAGTGAGGCTCAAAAGAACTTCTGTATCTGCACAACACAAGGCAAATTTGTGTGATGCATTAAAGGACATTCACATACGTGCACTTTAGCAATGCTGCTGCCAGACTATTTTCAAGTATAAATATCTGCTTTCTAGAAATAGTGACATTTGCTTAGTCTCCTTTGATATCAATATTTAAATGTGACTTTAAAATAAGTTAGTTCTAAATCTATTCATGATGATTGGATAAATTAGGCAGAAAAAAAAATTACAAAACGTTGCACAATCCGATCCAGATGAAACTACCAGCAGACCAGCTGACACTTGAGCCTCGATATGAATGGATAATGTGATGGAGTGTGGGGGTTATTTAATCGTCAGCTCTTGTATTACCAGTCCTGTGAAAATAAGAGGAAGAAAAGTGTCACATGAAGTACAAATGTTTTTCCAGGCCTTAAGAATAGAAGTTTTATTTAGATATTGGCCATAGCAGTTAAAGTTTCAAGCCAGCTTATGTTTTTTTTAGGGAATTTACAGAAAGTATAAATTTAAAAATGTGACCAAGGGCAATAAAAAGCTTTTACAACTTGTGCAGTGTCTATAGATATAAACCACATACTGTGTGCTTAACATACAGCTACTGGATATTCAGCTACTAAAACATGGTGCTAAATGCCCCAAATCATCCATAACTGTTGCACTGCCCTTCAAATGAAATAATGGGACAATCACCTGAAAATCCCTCTGAGCTGCCTCTTTCATATGATCAAAAAAGGCACCCGATGATGACCAGACCCCAGATTAGCACTAACAAAGAAAAAAGAAGAGAGAATTATTTTTTCCTGCAACATGTTAATATTAATAAAAGTTTTATGTACATTTATGTCTCCTCCTTCAATAAACTATTGTTTTGTGAATAGCTGTACAAGGGAGGGAGAGAGTTTATAAGAATGACCGGTGCAACGTGTCTCAAGTAGTAAACCCATAGTACAGAAACTGGTACAACTATCAGACAAGACTTATACGGCTTTTTAGACTTACTAAGATATTATCAAACACAGGTAAGGCTAAGCAAGATCCCAAACTGTAGAGAAACCCAACGTTGTGAAGCTAATGCCCAGCCCGACGGCCTAGTAAGGGGGAGATTTGAGGTGAGTGTTTATTTGTACCCTGGGTACCCCTGGAACTATAGCAGGGTGACTGTTACCCCAATGTTTCTATATATCTGTAACCTTGTTATGAGCTAAGGGGGCCCAGTCTGAAGGCCAGTTAGGGGGAGATTTGGGGGTGAGTGTTTATTTGTACCCTGGGTACCCCTGGAACTATAGCAGGGTGACTGTTACCCCAATGTTTCTTTATATCTGTAACCTTGTTATGAGCTAAGGGGGCTCAGTCTGAAGGCCAGTTAGGGGGAGATTTGGGGGTGAGTGTTTATTTGTACCCTGGGTACCCCTGGAACTATAGCAGGGTGACTGTTACCCCAATGTTTCTATATATCTGTAACCTTGTTATGAGCTAAGGGGGCCCAGTCTGAAGGTCAGTTAGGGGGAGATTTGGGGTGAGTGCTTATTTGTACCCTGGGTACCCCTGGAACTATAGCAGGGTAACTGACAATCACGGGTAAGAGAATATTTCCTGACCTGTACATATCTGTAAATACAAATTATGACTATGTTTCATGTATTTTTATGTCACAAAGTCATAAGCTAAGAGGTGATGCCGGATCTCCTGCTGGACAACAAATAGGGACTTACGCCAAGTATGTCTGAATAGTAAAAGTAGTATAAGGGCATTTAAAGATTTTACTATTACAGGAACTATCAGTAGTACAAAACAAAATTGGGCTTTCAGAATACCTTGTAAAAAAATCCCCTAAAAATAGAGGGAAATGAAGGGGATTAGGATGTACCTGCAATGCGGGACTTTGTTTCACTATTTAATGCTGCAGAACTGGGTGTTGACTGGGTTACCGAGGTCTCAGCTTCCGTGGGTCTCTATATTGTTGAGTCTGCAATACACAGAGGATTGAGATTTTCAAATGCTGTTTTCAAAATAGTCCCAACTCCCGATAAGGGAAATTTCTGTAATTTTGATCTCCATACCTTAAATATACTAAAACGTAAGCGATCAAGTACTGTTTTATTACTACAGAGAAAAAGGAAATTATGTTTTTAAATTTTTTTAATTATCTCTATGGGAGATGGCCTTCCTGTAATTTTCCACAGAATGGATCCCATACCTGTACTATTTATTACTCAGTCACAAAAACCACCTATTTTTGATAGCTCTTTCCCAAGTAACCATGTGCAATAAAATAGTGCAATAAAATAGTGCATTCGGGACTAAGAAATGATAAATTACATCAGCTTCAACTTAATGGGTGGATCTAAACACTTTTGCATGGCTTAACCTCACTTTTACTGAGTTGCTGCTGAACTCCATCTCCCACAACTATGTAATGCATTAGCAAGGTTAAGGCATGCTGGGAGCTGTTGTACAACAACATCATTGTATTCTTAAAGCAATATCATATACAGATAAGACACAATGCAGCTGTTGAAAAAGTGGCAATTTTAGTAACGTTACATCACTGTATTATTTCCTGAGCAAATAGATCATAAGGAATTCCAACAAGAGCATAGCCACAAGCACATTTTAAGGGACTAGAAAGATTTAAGTACTAGAAAGGTTTAAGGACAGAATTGTGTCACAATGTTCTATGCTGTTGTTTTGTTGTCATTCATTTTTCCAACAAAGGGCCAATTTGGGTGTTTTTGTACAATATGTACATCAATGCTGAAACTGGCAGCTGTGTGTATTGGGAACATTAAACAAATAGGTGGTGCTACATTCCCTCTGCTGTGTGCACTGACATTAGACACAAGGATGGAAGTGTAATTACATAGCTGAGTTCTTGGGACATTAAACATGAAATAAAACTGCTGTGAGGGCCCCAAATAATAACGGAGGTCCCAAGACAAAGAGAAATTTCTCTCGTAAACACAGCCCTGTGAATGCAGCTACCGACCCATCTATAAGAGTTGTCTAAACTAAACTGTCAAATGCTGTGAATGAATGACTTCAGCTGCCACTTAAACATCACTTTGGTTTGAGAGCAACTCACCATTCTGCCTAATACTCACTGTGGTCACAATGAAAATCCTTTTACCTCTAACTTTACCCCTGTCTGTAAAGGAGTGCACACGTCACATGATCCAAACTTGTGATTCACAATAGGGAGGAGCTGCCTAATCAGGAACAGCAATGGAAAACCTGACTATTTAAACCAAGGTCATAACATTAAAGGGGTTGTTCACATTTGGAAAAAACTAACTTGTAGTATGATGTAGAGAGGGATATTCTGAGACACTTTGCAATTTTTTTTCATTTTTTATTATTTGTGGTTTTTGAGTTATTTAGCTTTTTATTCAGCAGCTCTTCTATTTGTAATTGCAGCAATCTGATTGCTAGGGTCTAAATCCCCCTAGCAACCATGCACTGATTTGAATAAGAGACTAGAATATGAATAGGAGAGGTCTGAATAGAAAAAGAGTAATACATGCAGTGCAGAGAATGGACAAGGACTAGCAATGATAGACAATAGCAATGACAGTTAAACAGAACTATAAACCCAGTGAGAATGAGGAATGAATGGATATTGGGAAGTTGTATCAGGAGTCAGAGGCAGCAGTGCAGAGAAGAGAAAGGGACAGACACAATGACAGTTACACAGAACTATAAACCCAGTGAGAATGAGGAATGAATGGATATTGGGAAGTTGTATCAGGAGTCAGAGGCAGCAGTGCAGAGAAAGGGATAGACACAATGACAGTTACACAGAACTATAAACCCAGTGAGAATGAGGAATGAATGGATATTGGGAAGTTGTATCAGGAGTCAGAGGCAGCAGTGCAGAGAAAAGGACAGACACAATGACAGTTACACAGAACTATAAACCCAGTGAGAATGAGGAATGAAAGGATATTGGGAAGTTGTATCAGGAGTCAGAGGCAGCAGTGAGACATTAATCAAACATTCATGCTGTTCCAGACTTCTACCATGTAAAGGTGGCATTAGACACACAGATCCTATCGTACGAATCGAGGATTCATAAGATTTTCGGATCGAGTGTGGGGTGTACCGACATCTTTCGTCCGGCTGAGATCGGTCGTTTGGTCGATCGGTCAGGTTTGGTCAGATCGATCCCGCCGGAGCCCATGGCACATCGGGGAAAGATCCGCTCGTTTGGCGATCTTGCCAAACGAGCGGATCTTTGCGTCTATGGCCACCTTAAGTCTCCAAAACAAAGATGCCGATTTCTTACACTGTTGACAATACAAATACAGACGACTATCCAACAATTAGATCACAGATGACAGTTGGTATCAAAATACTCAAACCTATTTTCTTGAAATGTGGCAATAACTCAGGTGTCACAGAGGGGTATCAAGTGTTTCTCCACAGGCTGAAATCCACTGATGTGGGAGTCATGAGTGAACTCTAAAGATTGCGCATGTTGTCAGTTGCAAATATTTATAGGGGGTAGAGAGGAAGATATTAGGGTCCCTCTATCACTGTTAATAACCAGTAGACTTTGAGCTGGAACCTGAGCTGGGACTTCTGGTGAGACTCAGTCACTAGTCCATACCTGTGCAGATCTGCTCGTTTGGAGAGGTTGCCAAATCATTGTATCTTGCCCTGATATACCCACCTTGAGTGGCTCCAGCCCAGCGTGACTGAAACAACCGGGGAAGATCCCTTAGCTGTGTCGGAGGGTCGGCTTCACTAAGGTTCGCTGGGCTGGGGGAGCTTTTGGCTGCAAATATTTGGCGTGCAACATCTCTTCATTGATACAAACATGTTCTTAAGATTTCTATATGAACGTGTAAGTATTGTTTAAAGGTGAAACACCCTTCTAAATGAAAACATGTGCCATGTCAGTCATTAATCCTAACCCTAACCCAACTGTGATGCCGCCTGGAGTAACCCAACCTGAAGTCTGGAGAAGTCTCTTGTTTTCTTGCTCTAACAAAACATCAACGTTAGTGAGCAGCTTGGAGACTCCAAGGTTGGCAGTGTTTGCCCCTTCTTCTTTGTGTTTGCTATGGAGAGTTGGGTAATATCATGTAAACAAGGGATTGGGGTTTGTAAACATGGTCTAGTGTGTTAGGCTTTGAGCTCTGGGGGTGGGAGTTTGAATCTAGCCTTGTTTGCCTCTCCTTAAAGTGCTGAATAAATATGTTGATTATATATGTTATGCCTCCAGCATCATTTTATTGTTTGTGTGCACCACCTAGTGGTTTAGTCAATGGTTTATGTGCATTGCTATAAAAATGTCTTTCTTTGCTTCCTGTACCTGTACCATGTGACCATGTGTAACAGCAGTAAATGATCAGTCTAGCTGCCATCTTTATACTAATCACAGCTAGCACACCAGCATCTGCAGTAATCCTACCCCATCCACCCTTGTGGTAGCATCGTTGGTAGGTGTTAATAATGTAGAAACCCTGGTTTATGAAAGCATACCATTATTTTCTTGTTTTGTACTTTTATACAAGTCTTATAACCTGTGATATATGTGCAGCCGCCTCATAGTCCTACTGTACACTCAAAAGTGATGGGCGAATTTATTCACCATTTTTGGATTTGCATTGAATTTCCAAATTTTGCCACCTTCAAAAATTCGCTGCCAAAAAAATTAGCTGCGACAAAAAAAAAAGTCACGCGGGCAAAAATTGTCGCTTCAAAATAATTTTGATGCCCATTGACTTTAAAGCATTTGGACAAAAAAATTTAAAAAATTGTCACACGTGTAAAAATTGTTCAAAATTATTTTGACGCCCATTGACTTCAATGTGTTTCGTGAATTTTTAAAAGTTGTTGCACGCATAAAAATTGTTGCAATGCATTTGGACAAAAAATGTAAAAAAATGTAAAAATTGTTGCGTGTGTAATAATTGTTCGAAAAAACGTTGACACCCATTGACTTAAATTTTTCATAAGGCAGAACGCGACAGATCCGCCCATCACTTGTTGGCTTCTAGGCTTTACTTGCTTACAGATGCCTCTCATCCTTTATGCATTAAACATGCTATTTCCACAGTGTTTATGGACTTATGTTATGATACATATCGTACAGTTTCACTAAACACTGTTATTTTCTGTTCCCCAGTTTTACACCTTCCCCTTGTTAATAAAAACTGAAGCTTTCTAACCTGGAATCCTTCATTCCTAATGAAGGAAGGAATTTAGCTGCAAGTCAAGCTACACACTACCCCATGGTATCACCATAGTGGGGATTGAAAAATGCCTTTTCTCTTTAAAGTGCTAATAAACATGATAATCAATGATAAATATACCAAAAACAAGGCCATTTCTTGTGTGGCTCAGTAGCTCAATGGGAAGCACTGCTGTGTAGCCAAACCGAATCCTGTCGCTGGGGACTTGGGTTTGAATCCAGCTGTAGCAGTGATTTAAAAGTCTATTTTCTCTTTAAAGTGCTGAACAAACATGATAATCCATGACAAAATTACCAAAAATAAGGTTTGTTCTTGTGTGGCCAGGTGGCGCATGGGGTAGCACTGCTACATAGCAACACCTGTGGGCCATGAGTTCAAATCCTGTCTGTGACTGTGTGTAATGCAAACAGGTAGCAGCGGTGCATGGCTACAATGTGCAAAGTGGATTCCAAGTTCCAGGTAAGAGTTCTCAAGATGTCTGAAGACTAAGTTCCAGGTAAGGCAACTCAAGAAGTCCAGATTCCAGGTAAGACCTGTCAAGATGGCCGCAGCCCAGGTGCAAGGTAGGACCTGTCAAGATGGCCGCAGAATGGGTTCCAGGTAAGGAGCAAAAGATCGGTGGATCCGGTTGGATACCAGGTAAGAAAGCACGAGATGGCCACAGTCCAGTTGCAAGTTAAGACTTGCCAAGATGGCATCAAATGTGCATTCACGTAAGATGTTAAAAGCAAGTAGCTTTAAAAATAGGGTGTTTAAAGAGAATTTAATTTTTCCTGGCACACTGACCTTGTCTTATCTTGAACTGGGGCCATTTTTACACATCTTACCTTTCTTGACAAGTTTTATCTGCCAGCTGGACTGCAACCACCTTTTCATGGTTTTCTGGTAGCCAGACTGATGCCTTCTTTACGTGTCATACCTGGCATCCGGACTAATGCCATCTTTAGGTGTCTTACCTGCCATCTAGATTGCAACCATCTTCACATGTTTTACCTGGCATCCAGACTGTGGACTTCGTTACTTGTCTTACCTGGCACTCGGACTGTGGTCATCTTTACGTGTCTTACCTGGCAGCCAGACATCTTACCTGACACCCAGACTTCAGATGTTTTGAGTATTCTTACCTGGATCACAGTCTTCAGACATCTTACCTTGAACTTGGAATTCAGTCATCTTGAGGATTCGAACTCAGCACCATTGCGTTGGAAGGTGCACCCATATCCAATGCGCCACCTCATCACTTCCTTCTAGCCTTAAATTTTTGGTAAATATATCATTTAAACAAGTTGGAAGAGCGCTTTAAAGTGATCATTAAGCCAAGAGTTTTGGCTGGAATTGAACTCAGAACCCTTGCATTACAAGGTACAGTTTTTAAGACTGCGCCACGGCATCACTTGATACAAGCTGTCCATTCTTTGTAAATATATAGTTAAAACATGATGAGACAGCACTATAAATGGTCTTTGGCAAGAATTGAACTCCAAACCTTTCGTTGCAAAGCAGCTCTTCTATTCACCACACCACTGCAGGGATAAAGAAAGGTTTTCATTCTTCGTAAATATATAGTTAAAACACATTGAGACAGCACATGAAAGTGATCATTCAACTCATTATTCTTCCTAAATACAAACATGTTGATACAGCTCTTTTAAATGGTCAATTACCCAGGTTCTTTGGCTGGATTTGAACTCAAAACTCTGCGTTTCAAAGCAAAGCCTTTAGCCACTACACTACAGCAGCACTTGATGGAAATAATGACATTTTTCGTAAATATATAGTTAAAACAAGATGAGACAGCACTTGAAGGTGATCATTCAATTCACTATTCTTCGTAAATACAAACATGTTGAGACAGCTCTTTCAAATGGTCAATTACCCAAGTTCTTTGGCTGGAATTGAACTCAAAACTCTGCGTTGCAAAGCATAAACTTTATCCACTACACTATAGCAGCACTCAGTAAAATTATTGCCATTCTTCGTAAATATATAGTTAAAACACGATGAAACAATACTTGAATATGATCATTTAACTCCATTTCTTTGTAAATATAAAATTTTAAAGTTCTTTGGCTGGAATTGAACTCATAACTTTGTGTTGCAAAGCTTCACCTCTAGCCACTACACTATTGGAGGACTGGATGAAACCTCTTCCCTGCTTCATAAATATATAGTTAAAACAAGATGAGACAGCACATGAAAGTGATCATTCAACTAATTCTTCTTCTTAATAGAAACGTGTTGAGACAGTTCTTTTAAATGGTCAATTACCCAAGTTCTTTGGCTGGATTTGAACTCAAAACTCTGCGTTTCAAAGCATAACTCTTAGCCACTACACTATAGCAGCACATGATGAAAGTCTAGACATTTTTCGTAAATATATAGTTAAAACAAGAGGAGACAGCACTTGAAAGTCATCATTCAAATCACTATTCTTTGTAAATATAAAGTTCTTTGGCTGGAATTGAACTCAAAACAATGTGTTGCAAAGCAACATCTCTAGCCACTACACTATAGGAGCATTAGATGAAACTTATCCCATTCTTCGTAAATACATAGTTAAAACAAGATGAGACAGCAGTTGAAATTGATCATTAAACTCACTATTCTTTGTAAATATAAATTTTAAAGTTCTTCTGCTGGAATTGAACTCAAAACCTTGTGTTGCAAAGCAACAACTCTAGCCACTACACTATAGTAGCACTAGATGAAACCTCTTCCATTCTTCGTAAATACATAGTTAAAACAAGATGAGATGGCACTTGAAATTGATCATTAAACTCACTATTCTTTGTAAATATAAATTTTAAAGTTCTTTGGCTGGAATTGAACTCAAAACCTTGTGTTGCAAAGCAACACCTGTAGCCACTACACCATATGAGAAGTAGATGAAACCTCTGCCATTCTTCGTAAATACATAGTTAAAACAAGATGAGATGGCACTTGAAATTGATCATTAAACTCACTATTCTTTGTAAATATAAATTTTAAAGTTCTTCGGCTGGAATTGAACTCAAAACCTTGTGTTGCAAAGCAACAACTCTAGTCACTACACTATAGGAGCACTAGAT
This sequence comes from Xenopus laevis, assembly GCF_017654675.1. NCBI lineage: Eukaryota > Metazoa > Chordata > Amphibia > Anura > Pipidae > Xenopus > Xenopus laevis. The sequence continues at coordinate 7,217,240 of NC_054385.1, forward strand.
GAAACCTCTTCCATTCTTTGTAAATACATAGTTAAAACAAGATGAGATGGCACTTGAAATTGATCATTAAACTCACTATTCTTTGTAAATATAAATTTTAAAGTTCTTTGGCTGGAATTGAACTCAAAACCTTGTGTTGCAAAGCAACAACTCTAGCCACTACACTATAGGAGCACTAGATGAAACCTCTTCCATTCTTCGTAAATACATAGTTAAAACAAGATGAGATGGCACCTGTAATTGATCATTAAACTCACTATTCTTTGTAAATATAAATTTTAAAGTTCTTTGGCTGGAATTGAACTCAAAACCTTGTGTTGCAAAGCAACACCTCTAGCCACTACACCATAGGAGAACTAGATGAAACCTTTCTCATTCTTTGTAAATACATAGTTAAAACACAATGAGACAGCACATGAAATTGATCATTAAACTCACTATTCTTTGCAAATATAAATTTTAAAGTTCTTTGGCTGGAATTGAACTCAAAACTTAGTGTTGAAAAGCATCACCTCTAGCCACTACACTATAGCAGCATTAGATTAAAGGCATCCCATTCTTCGTGAATATATAGTTAAAACACGAGACAGCACTTGAAGGAGATCATTCAACTCACTATTCTTTGTAAATATAAAGTTTTTTCTTTGGCTGGAATTGAACTCAAAACTTTGTGAGACAAAGCATCACCTCTAGCCACTACACTATAGCAGCACTTGACAAAAACATCTCCATTCTTCGTAAATATGTAGTTAAATCACACTTTTTACTTTAAAATCAAATCCCATCTGTGACTGTGAGTTTCCAGCCCCACTGCAGAAATCTACTGGCAGATGCATGGGGTGGGCCCTAGCAAATATCATTGGAACATATGGCCTTGGAGCTCTGGCTGGGGCCCTATCTGCAACGTCTTGTATGTTCCTCTCCATGTCTGTGTGGCTTTCCTTCAACACTTACAGCTTAATATCTCCTGACCAAGCTCCACTGGGGCAGTCTCTGGCCTCATAAACATGTGGCACGTTGGAAAATCAGCCCCATTATAGACAACTTTCATTGTGAGAACAAACAGTTGAATTCAGCTGTTCAGTGTTCTATTTTCTGGAGAAGCAAAATGCGGGAAGAAACTGACTCGGATTTATGAAAATATTTGCTGCTGGTGAATATGTGAATTTGGCTGTAAAACTGAACCAGAATTAAAAAGTACACAAGATAACCCGGAACTATGTCTCAACTTCGTATTAACTTTTATTAAGATGTAAAGAGTGACATTCTGAGACAATTTGCAATTGGTCTTCAATTTTTCTTTATTTTTTTATAGTATTTTGCAAATTTCTGTTGCCAGCCGAGCTGGATATCAGTTGCTTAGAGAAACATCGTATCCCAGCGGCTCCCAAGGGGCCTTTGAGTCCATGACACTTCTCATTCAGATCTTCCACAGCAAACTTGTGCCCATGCCCCACACCTTCCCACTCCAGGTTGATACAGAAGATTGTTGTAAAACTACAGGGGCCACTGATCAGATCCGGCAGCAGTTTGCCAAGGGCCAGTAGTGTTGGGACCAAGGGGCTTCTCAGTTTGTCTATTTAATGTGTAGCATCAACTACTGAAGGGAAAGCTGGGAGCTGTTTTCCATCCCCAGTCCAGAGGGCAAAGCTAAATCATGGGGCTGCTTTAAGCGTCCAGCAGTCCAATGGCCTTAAATATCTTTTCCCTTTAATAAGTTGTCCCCTGCTCTGTGACATCAGTGAGTACTTGCTCCTTACATGTTTCCTACGTGTGCCTCTTCAGCTCATTGAGCATGTGCAGGGTCACTGACTCTGTCTTGAGAAGAACAAAGGGAATATTTTCAGGGAAAGAAAATATATTTATTATTGGGCTTCTTTTTGACACTAAAGAGTTTTTTTTTTTTTTTCAACTTTGTGTTTATTCAGGTTCAGTATCATGTACAAAATACCAGAAAGTAGTTGCAATTTGCAAACCTGTTTTACAACATACAAAAAAGTAAAGGGAAAGTAACAGGAATGAAATAAGTAATATGAAATGAAAGCAAAAACAAACAGAAGAAAAGAAAATAAAGATACATGTTGCATACATTTTCTGTTGTCATCGTGTCATCAAGTCAAATTATCCGTATAGGCAAAAAGTAGGGAAATAGTATATACAGTTCCATGTGGGCAGACTAGGTAGGGCCAGCTTTGGTAATCATAAGTCATAAGTGTAAAGAGTTTTTTGAGGCCAAATTAAGGCCACCCAGACAAGCCGCAGGCCCTGGAGCAGCTCTGCAGAAGGGATTGACTGCAACACTAAACAATAACAGGGATGTGATCTGTTATCCAGATACCCGTTATCCAGAAAGCTCAAAATTATGAAATGGCCATCATTTCATCCAAATAATCAAAATTTTAAAAAACAATTCCCTTTCTCTCTGTGATGATAAAACAGGTGCTTGTACTTGATCCCAACTAAGATATAATTAATCTATAATAAAAACCAGCCTATTGGGTTTGTTTAATGTTTACCGGATTTTCCAGTAGAAGGTATGATGATCCAAATGATGGTAAGATCTGTTATCCAGAATACCGCAGGACCTGAGCATTCTGGATAACAGGTCCTATACCAGTACAAGTAGTTCCTTGCAGTCAAATGCAAATGTTGTAGTCAAATATTATTTAATTTTTCATTCAAAATGCATTTTTGATTTTAGGGGGACACTCCACCCAGTAATTGTCAGGCAATAATAAAAATACCATTCTAAGAAGCTTGCCAATCTCCATGCATTACTGGGTTGAAACTGCCAATTGCTTTCCACAGACTTTGGTTTGGAAAAGATGTATGTTTTGGGCCAAAACTCACTTGCACCCAAATTGCTCACATTGCATAATTATCTAATTACAGACAGACAAACAACACTATTGATACTGAAATCAAAACACTGGCTTGTCAGATGCTGCCCTCTTGTGGCACTATAGAAGTAGTACATTAGTCTTTACTGGGAAATTTAGGGATTTCAATTAGAATTTATACATATAGTAAGATGCTGCCATCTAGTGACCTTATAGCAGAAGTTCATTGGCATGAAGGGGTTCAATGAGAAATGGTCAGATGCTGCCCTCTAGTGAAATTATAGAAGTAGTATGTCTGTGAATGTTTTTATTCATCTTGGTCTGGAGTCCCCTGTGAGCCACGTGCAAATGTAAGAGTAGGGGAGCAAAACCCATGAAAAGTTCCTAAAAGATACCAAATAAGGGTAGCCCCTATGTGGATTGGCAGCCTACACGAGGCTCTGTTTGGCAGTACACCTTGCAAGTTTTACTCAAGCCACTGGTTGGGATCCCTGATCTAGGTCATGGTATACCTAGTAGAAGTAACTCTAGAACTAACACATTTGCAGAGTAATCATTGAAGACATTTGACTACTACTCTGAGCGGCTTCTTCAGTTGAACGGAAGCTCTGCCCCTGAGGAGCTGCAAAAGCCCAGCCTTCCCCTTCCTGGTGGCACCCACACCCTCGCTCATCCCTTTCACTAGACTGGTTGTTGTGATGCTCTGCAGCTGCACAAGTACCCGGCCTATGGCAGCAGTTAACAAATGAGAACTACATTCCCAGTCCCACACAGGAGGGCAGTTTACACCGTCCAATATCAGCAAAGCAAATACAGGGATACGTATGGGTTAATGGTAAGAGACCAGTGACAAGGTCCTGAAACAGGGTCTGTACCTTAGAAAAAAGGGTAGACGGGAACTTTACACTAGGAGAATATACGGTTATCAGAGTAGAATTGTTCCCTTTGAACAGTTCCCAATGAGCACAGTGATAAACAGTAGTGTTCCCTTACTGAGCAAATGGGATAGGGGTTTAGGTTGTAAATGGAGATTGATGTGTATTATGTATAATCATAAAGCATTGTGGAATAGATCAAAACTATATAAAGGATATTAGCAGATACACAAGGGGTAATGTATCGCAAGATTCTTACAAACAACAGACACAGGTGACGTTTAGAAGCAGCTTTATACATAGCTTATGTTACACGTAAAACTCATGAATCTACAAGATTAATGGCAAGTTTTCCAGTACAGTGTTTTCGGGGTAAATAGTCACATTTACAGCCATAGAGTTGCCATTAGTGTTTGGAAAAATAAACCGCTACTTTGATACAAAATATTCTCTTCTTCATCATTTAAGTGAGGCTCAAAAGAACTTGCTTTCTGTATCTGCACAACACAAGGCAAATTTGTGTGATGCATTAAAGGACATTCACATACGTGCACTTTAGCAATGCTGCTGCCAGACTATTTTCAAATATAAATATCTGCTTTCTAGAAGTCTCCTTTGATATCAATATTTAAATGTGACTTTAAAATAAGTTATTTCTAAATCTATTCATGATGATTGGATTCTTTGAGATAAATTAGGTAGAAAAAAAAATTCCAAAACGTTGCACAATCCGATCCAGATGAAACTACCAGCAGACCAGCTGACACTTGAGCCTCGATATGAATGGATGATGTGATGGAGTGTGGGGGTTATTTAATCGTCAGCTCTTGTATTACCAGTCCTGTGAAAATAAGGGGAAGAAAAGTGTCACATGAAGTACAAATGTTTTTCCAGGCCTTAAGAATAGAAGTTTTATTTAGATATTGGCCATAGCAGTTAAAGTTTCAAGCCAGCTTATTTTTATTTTAGGGAATTTACAGAAAGTATAAATTTAAAAACGTGACCAAGGGCAATAAAAAGCTTTTACAACTACAGTTGCAGTGTCTATAGATATAAACCACATACTGTGTGCTTAACATACAGCTACTGGATATTCAGCTACTAAAACATGGTGCTAAATGCCCCAAAGTATCCATAACTGCTGCACTGCCCTTCAAATGAAATAATGGGACAATCACCTGAAAATCCTTCTGATCCGTCTCTTTCATATGATCAAAAAAGGCTACCGATGATGACCAGACCCCAGATTAGCACTAACAAAGAAAAAAAAAAAAAAAGAGAGAATTATTTTATCCTGCAACATGTTAATATTAATAGCAGTTTTATATACATGTATGTCTCCTCCTTCAATAAAGTATTGTTTTGTGAATAACTGTACAAGGGAGGGAGAGAGTTTATAAGAATGACCGGTGCAACGTGTCTCAAAGTAGTAAACCCATAGTACAGAAACTGGTACAACTATCAGACAAGACTAATACGGCTTATTAGACTTACTAAGATATTATCAAACACAGGTAAGACTAAGCAAGATCCCAAACTGTAGAGGAACCAAAGTTGTGAAGCTAATGCCCAGCCTGAAGGTCAGTTAGGGGGAGATTTGGGGTGAGTGCTTACTCTGGGTACCCCTGGAACTATAGCAGGGTGACTGTTACCCCAATGTTTCTATATATCTGTAACCTTGTTATGAGCTAAGGGGGCCCAGTCTGAAGGTCAGTTAGGGGGAGATTTGGGGTGAGTGCTTATTTGTACCATGGGTACCCCTGGAACTATAGCAGGGTGACTGTTACCCCAATGTTTCTATATATCTGTAACCTTGTTATGAGCTAAGGGGGTCCAGCCTGAAGGCCAGTTACACTGGTAAGGCTAAGCAGAATACCTTGTAAAAAATCCCCCAAAAATAGAACCAACAAGAGGGAAATTAATTGGACTCAGATGTACCTGCAATGCGGGACTTTGTTTCACTATTTAATGCTGCAGAACTGGGTGGTGACTGGGTTACCGAGGTCTCAGCTTCCGTGGGTCTCTGTATTGTTGAGTCTGCAATACACAAAGGATTGAAATTTTCAAATGCAGTTTTTTCAAAATAGTCCCAACTACCGATAAGGGATATTTCTGTAATTTTGATCTCCATACCTTAAATATACTAAAACGTAAGTGATCAAGTACTGTTTTATTACTACAAAGAAATTCCCCGTAATTTTCCACAGAATGGATCCCATGCCTGTACTATTTATTGTTCAGTCACAAAAACCACCTATTTTTGATAGCTCTTTCCCAAGTAACCATGGGCAAAAAAATAGTGCCATAAAATAGTGCACTCGGGACTAAGAAATTATAAATTACATCAGCTTCAATTTAGTGGATGGATCTAAACACTTTTGCATGGCTTAACCACACTTTTACTCAGTTGTTGCTGAACTCCATCTCCCACAACTATGCAACCCATTATCAAGGTTAAGGCATGCTGGGAGCTGTTGTCCAGCAACATCACTGTTGCATTCTTAGATCAATATCATATACAGATAGACACAATGCAGCTATTAAAAAAGTGGCAATTTTAGTAACGTTACATCACTGTATTTTTTCCTGGGCAAAATAAATCATAAAGAATTCCAGCAAGAGCATAGCCACAATTATCAAGGAGCTTTTGCCAAAAACTAAGTACAAGAGATGTGTCAGGACAGAATTGTGTCACAATGTTTTATGCTCAAGTTTTGTGGTCATTTGTTTTTTCCAGAAATTAGGCAATTTGGGTGTTTTTGATGCAGTTTTTTGTACAATATGTACATCAAACCTGAAACTAGCAGCTGTGTGTATTCTGTAAACACAGCAAGCAGAGAGGGAGTTCGGAGAGGTCATTTGATACTTAGGATCATCTCAGAATATATTTGGGGGGGGGGACTAACATGTTGTGTAAATTAATTTATGCCAGAAAACCTGATAATAAGCCCCTGTGCGTCTGTGAGAGTATGCTTGGAAGCTTTTCATTTATGGCACAGTTAGTAGTGATGATATTTACACTCGCATGAGCCTGAAATATCAGAATGTTAGATGCACAAGTAGAAGTGGGAGGAGAAGACACAAACGATCACCTACCGGTAACCTGAACATCAAAGTGACATTCCCAATTGTTCTTGTGAACGGCGTTGTATAATCCAGCATCTCTCATTTGTGCATTTATGATAAACACATCATTTTTGACAATCTTCAAGTTTCCTTGTGCCTTTGTGACGATTCCATCAATGACTTCTATCATCAGTCGTTTCTTTGGAGACTCTTGAGTTATAACGAATACACCAGTCTGTGGAACACGTTTAAATAAGGCTACACTGGAACCTTTGTCGGCAGAGACGTTCCCAGGACAAGCTGTGCTGAAGCCTGAAAGAGAAATTGTAGCTAAAAAAAATTTCTGATAACCTCTTCATAATGATCAGGCACGCACGGCTACAGCTATAGACAAAGTTGCCATTTAAGATGTTGTGCTGCTGCAGGTTTTGTTCAAAAAAGCATAAAAAGCATAAAAGCATAAAAAACAGCCAAATAATTACCCTAAATGCAGCCACAGGAAATTTTGATGCAGTCCTGGCCCAATAACAAGAGAGTTTTCAGGAGAAAAACAAACTCAGTTGCTGTCTCGGATTTTTTTACATATCTCCAGCAGTCAGCCATGGGGCAATGTTTAGTATTTTTAAAGGGATGGTTCACCTTTGAGTTAACTTTTACTTTGTAATAGTACGGCCACTTCTAAGCAACTTTTCCATTGGTCATCAATTATTATTTTTTTTTCATAGCTTATGAATTATTCTTCCAACTCTTTCCAGCTTTGCAATCAGGGGGGGTCTAAACAAAACAATCCTCTGTAGTGATGTTGGAGCCGGCCCGATACCGGCGGGTCGACCTCGCACTCCTCTTCACAGGCATTATAGCCGCTGTCCCGCCCCTTTTGTGACATCATAATCGAGGCGGGTCGGTGCGGGTCTATAAAAGGAACCCGGAAGTCGGGTGCAGGCTTGGGCTGAGGGAGGGCAGGTTAGGGTCGGATGTGGGTTAAACCAACCCTCACATCACTAATGCTCTGTAAAGCAGTGGTGTAACTAGATATTACTGGGCCACACAGTAAATTCATTTTCAGGACCCCAAAATGTCTAGAGGTTGCATGTTTTACCAATATTTATTGAGACTGTATATGAATTAGGGTATCAAGGGGCCCCTATACCTCACCCTAGGCATCGGGCCTAAACATGCCCCTAAATCATGCGCGTGACCTCACTTCCACAGTGTTCCTCTGACCCCCTACCCCTCATCAATGCAAGGAAAGAAGTTCACTGGCACACAGGTAATGCTAGCAGGGTGAGACCCTTGCTTTAAATTGATTTAGTGCAGCAGGCAACGTTTCGGGGACAACCCCTTTATCAAGCAACCCCCACCCCTCATCTCCATCACCGGATTTCCTATGGAAATCCTCGTGGAAGAGGATAGGCACCCCGAGGGCCACCTTAGGCACAGGCCCTTGGGGTCCTATATATAAATACAACCCTGCCTTTACCTCCTGGGCCCCCCTGCAGTCGCAGGGTCTGCACCCGCTGTAGTTACGTCCCTGCTGTAAGGCTACCTATAAATTGTTATTGCTACTTTTTATAGATCATATTTCTATCCAGACCCTCTCCTACTCATATTCCAGTCTCCTCTTCAAATCAATGCCTGGTTGCTAGGGGCATTTGGATCCTAGCAACCAGATTGCTGACATTGCAAACTGAATAAAAGGCTAAACAAGTCAAAAACCACCAATAATAGAAAATGGAATGCAATTGTAAATTGTCTCGGAATATCCCTCTCTACATCATACTAACAGATCATTTAAAGCAGAACAACCCCTTTGAACCCAGCCCTGTGGAAAGCAGTAACCCATTTTTACAGTTAAGATCTTACAGAAGTACAACCTGCTGAGAATGCCCTTGTCCCCGTAATGTTGGATGGACAAATAATTAACCTGAACTAGCTACATGCTAAGGTCCAGCAGCTGCCCTACCCTGTAGATGGAATGACATTACTGCGCGCCACTATACGAGCTGTCAATCAAACTGTTGCATCAAAGCCGCATCCGGTGTGTCATTTCCTCCTGCAGTCACTGCCGCTGAGACGAGGCCACTTCAGCTCGAAACAATCACGAGGGGGTGGTCTACGTTACTATGGTTAGACAGGGGTCCCGCATGTAAATTGCTTCCGCAGACAAGTTCATAATGTCCACTAGCGAATTTGAATAACTCACTCTTGCACTGTAGGGCCAACAGGAAAAATACCACCAATCGGCCGGTTCCCATTTATTCACTGAAAAGACAAAAGCAGAGCGAATGTGGCCCGATCGGTGTCACACCCGCTTCCCGCCGCTGCTTCAAAATGGCAACTTCCGGGATATGGAAGAGCGAGGTTGAATAGCCAATGTGAAGTGTCAGTGAAGTGTCAATCAAGTCTTTTGGCGCTAATCTGTTTAGTTTTAACCCGCCCCCCTTGGGAAACATGTTGGTTGTGCGCTGCGTGTGTAGAGAATGGGGAATAGGGTGAGTGAGTGCTTTATACACTTCTTTTATTATTCTCTAGGCATTAAAGGGGAGGTGTAGCTTTAAGATAATTTATAGTATGTTATAGAATGGCTCATTCTAAGCAACTTTTCAATTGGTCTTATTTGCCTTCTTCTGACTTTTCTGCTTTCAAAACAAAAGCTCTGTAAGGCTACACATTTGTTATTTCTGCTTATTATTCATCTTTCTATTCAGGCCTCTCCTATTCATATTCAAGTCTATTATTCAAATCAATGCAAGGTTGCTAGGGGAATTTGGACCCTAGTAACCAGACTGCTGCTGAATAAAAAGCTAAATAACTCAAAAACCATGTGTGAATTGTACCTTTATGATCAATTTCCGCTTATTTAGCAGTACATCACTTCTTTTGAAGACAGAAGCATCGCTTTAGGTAATCCCAATTTTGACAACTCAACCAGCAGTCCCAGATTGTTACTGAAATGTCCCTAGTTTCTCTTTGATCTGCACTGAACAGCCAGAAAAAAGATACAAATTTTCTGAAACGTAATTGACTTTAAGCAGAGCGTCCAGTATATGTGGCAGGTGCACTTTGATACATTTGTAACAATTTAAGATAGGCAAAGAAACAATTGTAACTATTTAAGATAAGCAGGTCTCTTGGGAAAACAGAGACTTGCATCTTAAAGGGCAATTCACCTTCATTAGCAAAACTGTAGTTTCACATAAAACATTGCACTAAAACTCTCAGAAATGTTTTCAACCGTTCATAACCAGCCAAATAGGGTGTGGTCCAAAAATTTAACACAAAAAAACAGTACGTTTTGGGCTGCCGGGGGCCAGTGACGCCCCCTAAAATATACAAATTAAGACCAGGCCATTCTATAAAATACTAAACATTTACTTACTCTTTTACTTAATTTCAGTAGATGCAGCTATAATTATTCTAATAGGTAGGTTTATCCATAGACACTGAAGCAGTGCCAGATGGTTGGCAGTAATTTAGTGAAAAATGTGTATTACCATGCAATACCTATTGCAGAGAGCATTTTTGTTGCAAGTGTTAAAGGGGTTCTTCACCTGTTAGTATGACGTAGAGATTGATATTCTGAGACAATTTGCAATTGGTTTTCATTCTTAGTTATTTGTGGTTTTTGACTTATTTAGCAGCTCTCCAGTTTGCTATTTCAGCCATCTGGTTGCTAGGGTCCAAATTCCCCTAGCAACCTTGCACTGATATGAAAAAGACTGGAATATGAATAGGGGAGGCCTGAATAGAAAAAATATAAAGTAGCAACAACAATACATTTGTAGCTATACAGAGCATTTGTTTTTTAGATGGGGTCAGTGACACCCATTTGAAAGCTGGAAAAAGTCAGAAGGCGGCAAATAATTAAAAAAAAAAAAAAAACCTATAAAAGTTAATAATGAAGACCAATTTAAATGTTGCTTAGAAATGCCCGTTGTATAACATACTAAGGTGAACCACAGCTTTAAGTGCTCAAATTCCAGCATGATGGTGGGTCAGATATTAAACTTTTTTCTCTTGTTTCAACAGAACAATTTGGAATTGGTGGCTGCGTTTTTCCAATGTGCTGACGTTCATTCTTACAGTTTCGATGTTGACATCTGGTAAGTACCTTGGCTAAACTTTAAAATGACACCTACAGAAAAGCTATAACCAATAAAACATAGGTGAAACTTTTGCAAGATATATTATGCTGATATCTGCCTGAGAGGGAAAATAAGGTTATTAGCTGATATGGGTTTATATTTTGCTTCAAAGAGCAGGTTATACAGGTATGGGACCTGTTATCCAGAATACTATGGACCTGGGGTTTTCCGGATAACCGATCTTTCTCTAATTTGGATCTTCATACCTTAAGTCTACAAGAAAATAATATAAACATTAAATAAACCCAATAGGCTGGTTTTGCTTCCAATAAGGATTAATTATATCTTAGTTGGGATCAAGTACAAGCGACTGTTTGAGAGAGAAAAAGGAAAACAAATTTAAATATTTGGTTAAAATGGAGTCTATGTGAGATGGCCTTTCCGTTAATCAGAGCTTTTTGGATAACGGGTTTCCGGATAATGAATCCCATAGCTTTAATTCTAATTCATAATATTTGAGGTAGTTTTATGGCGGAGCTGTTTAAATATAAATGATCATGGAAAAAAAACAGCCTCTGTGTATAAACTAAAATGCAAATATATTTTTGTTCATGTTTTTTTTCTCCACTTTCTATTTCAGATTGCTGTACAGGCCACACACTTGAGGTGCATAAAACCTCTTTAACCGCGTCTGTAGGGGATTCAGTAAGATTCTCTTCTTCCTACTCCGTCTCCAGTCCATTCTACAATTGGCCTTCTATAGAGTGGTCTTTTGGTTACCAGACGATTTTATATTACTCTATAGATAATGGTTCCTTAAACTCGAACGGTCGGGTCATATGGAGCACAGGAAGCACAGCGATCTCCCCTTTATACGAGGGACGCCTAGAATTTCATCCTGTGAATGCCTCCTTGACTTTAAAAGATCTCAAGCATTGTGATGAAGGCACTTACCAAATTACCTTCTTAAGTTTTGAGAATATTATAAAGAAGAAAATCAGTTTGAAAGTGCATGCAACTCCTGGTTCATATTGTGGTACAGGTAAAATCCCTACTGGGCTAATCTTATAGTTAACAGTTTGTTGTAGATTAACCTTTTCGTTCTCTAGTCTTTCCATGAATTCGAAGGTTCCACACATCACGTTTACTCGGCTGTTGCATTTGGAGTCGCTGCCACAAGAACAAGTTTCTGACAAAAACCACCATCCAGGCTTCTTAAGGGGAAATTGCTTTGTCTGCTCCCATGCCTGCCTGCAGCTGTTTTTACAAGGGATGCACCAAATCTACTATTTCAGGGGTCCCCAACCTTTTTTACTCATGAGCCACATTTAATTGTAAAAAGAGCTGGGGAGCAACACAAGCATGAGAATGTCCATGGGGATGTCAAATAAGGGCTGTGATTGGCTATTTGGTAGCCCCTATGTGAACTGGTAGCCTACAGGAGGTTCTGTTTGGCAGTACACCTGGTTTTTATACAATTAAAACTTGTCTCCAAGCCTGGAATTCAAAAATAACCTCCTGCTTTGAGGCCACTGGGAGCAACATCCAAGGGGTTGGAGAGCAACATGTTGCTCGCGAGCTACTGGTTGGGGACCACTGTACTATTTGGTTTGGGATTCGGTCTTTTTCTGCAGGATTTGGTCGAATCCAAGTCCAAAAAAATTACAAGAAAGTCCAAAAATTCCACAAGATTCTCTTTCCCATTCATTTCCCTAAATTAGGGTTCAGAACCGGTTTGGTATTCGGCCAAATCAAGGGGAGTAACTACAAAGGAAGCAGACCCCGTGGCTGCAGGGGGGCACAGGAGCCCCATGACACCCTATTTCATATATAACTTCAATATTGGTAAACCTCTAGACATTTTGGGGGCCTGAAAATTTTTTTTCTGTGAGGCCCAGTAAAATCTAGTTAGGCCACTGGCCACATCTTTTACAAAGTATTCGGCTGAATCCTAAAATAGTGGATTCGGTGCATCCCTAGTTTTTAACTAAACTTATTTATTACACACAGCCAATATAATCCTGCATGTTATAATTGATAGCGGACTGTTACCTGCAATGTACATTTATTTACCTAGAACAAGGCAGAAAAGTATGTCTAAAACACGCACAGCAGTATTGGAAGCCCCTCTGGAAGATACAGTCAGGCAGTGCTGTAAATAGCAAGCTTTTTATAGTGTCTCCACATCTTTGTAAGTAGGTTGAAATACACTTAAATGGAAGCCTGAAATACATGTGACATCCCAGTGGAAAGGGCAATTTTAGGTGCTTCCAGGTAGCCATACCCGGGTCACAGCTTTAGTGCATTTGTGCAGCTTATCTAAATCTGAAATGAAGCTCCTGCACTCCAGTATGTATGATTAGCCTTTGCCCCAAAGATACTAAAGATGCGCAATCAGTCTGAGGAATTTGCAATTCTTTTTACCCACAATGCAGCATTCTGTCCAAGATTCCTAGTATAGCTCCACTGCTAGATTTGGGTGCCAAAATCACAGAGAGCTTTATTAGGGGTTCAGAAATGATGTTCTCTGCAGAAGTACATTACATGGGGTTTATGGCACTAGGCTTGCCTGGGAGCAGTAACCCATAGCAACCAATCAGCAGGTAGAATTTACTCATCACCTATTTAAGAGCAAACATCTTATTGGTTGCTATGGGTTACTGCTACTGGACAAACTAAGTGCTGAATTACTGCTGAGGTCTTGTTTGTTCTTAAAGAATAACCTTGTTTTTTTCTTTTCAGAATCAGAAACTGAGATGTTATTGGCAGCATCTGATACACTCAAAGCAGACAGGTTACAGAATCCAGAGAAAGAGGCTGCCCAGTGCTCAACCATAACATTCTGGGTCTTGATAAGTGTTCTTGTTGTTAGCACTTTCCTCTGTTTTTGTATCTTATGTAAATGCATCCTACCCTCTGGAAAAAAGGCATTTGCACCTAAAACCCTTTTAAAACAAGGCTTATGGCAAGTACAGAGAAGCCATACGTAGCACTTATTGTTTTCTCATAGACTCAGTGTGTGCCCTTAAAGGAACAACAACACCAATAAATAAAAAAATTGTTCAAAAGAAAGACAATATAATGTACTGTTGCCCTGCACTGGTAAAACGTGTAGGTTTACTTGTTTATACACAGTAGATAACAGATAAGCACTACTATAGTTTATATAAACGAGCTGCTGTGTAGCCATGGGGGCAGCCATTCAAGCACAGGATACACAGTAGATAACAGATAAGTACTACTATAGTTTATATAAACAAGTTGCTGTGTAGCCATGGGGGCAGCCATTCAAGCACAGGATACACAGTAGATAACAGATGAGATCTGAAGAATCCCATTGTATACTACAGAGCTTATCTGTTATCCACTGAATATCCTGAAACATTTTTCAGCTTTCAATGGCTACACAGCAGCATCTTTATATAAACTATAGTAGCATTGCTGAAGCAAACAGATCAGTTTTACCAGTGCAGAGCAACAATGCATTATATTTTCATTACTTTAAAACACAATTTTTTGGTGTTACTGTTACTTTAATAACACTTATATCACAAGATTTATTTTATTTTATATTTACTTTTGCCGCCTAAATAGAAACACACAGACACTGCCAAACTCCTTGCAGACAGCAAGGATATCTGTTCATATTATATCTGTAAACATCTGTGACCCTTACTGTTAACTCTACAGGTATTGTGGAATAAAATATTATTTTTTTTTTTACCTTGTGCCACTGTTGATGCTCATTATTCTCAGCCTAATGAACTCTCAATAGCAGTGAGGAACAAAAAACAGGAAGAAAAGTTAGTGACATACAGCTTTGTCCAATTATTGACCGACGTAACCAACCTTGTGTGTGCCCTTGGTTTGGGTGTGAGCACAGAGGAATGGACTGCACTAAAATGCCGTAAAAGCCTTCAATAGAGTGATCTTTTGCTTACCGGACTATTATATATTACTCTATATATATATATATATATATATATATATATATATATATATATATATATATATATATATATATATATATATATATATATATATATATATATATATATATATATATATATATATATATAATACACAAAAGCCATGAATATCCTGTAAATTATACCCTTATAAACGGAGTTCTGATGTCATTTCTGTCACATAACTCACTGAAACGTGTGTATTATAATAAATAAAGAACCCCCCAGTTGCAAAATATGAGGATATTAGAAGTTACCTTCGGCCTCGTGCTTTTATATGGTCATGAAACTCCTCGGTAACTTATAATATCCTTATTTTTTACAAGAGGGGGTACTTTATTCACTATATATCTAGATCTTCTTAAGTTTTGAAAATATCATAAAGAAGAAAATCAGTTTGAAATTGCATTGAATTCCTGGTACAAATAAAATCCCTACTGAGCTTATCTTATGGTTACCTGTTTGTTGCAGATTTGCATTTTCATTTACTAGTCTTTCTGGGCTTTCCATGAATTCCAAGGTTCCATGCATCACGTTTACTCGGCTCTGTTGCATTTGTATTTGCAGCCACAGGAACCAGTTTCTGACAAAACCACCATCAAGGCTTCTTAAAGGGAAATGGCTTTGACTGCTCTCCTGCCTACAGCTGTTTTTTAAACAAGTGTTTTGTATATTGGCTGTTTAATGGGATGCATTTTAAGCAATGGTCAGGTGTATAGCTTCCCTTTAAATCTATTTTAAGTTTAGACTCTCGTTAGGTGTTTTATGATATAAACTTTTCAGAGGTTTCTTAATGGTGCAACAGTGTTGTTGGGGGGGGTCAAATTTGCAGCCAATATATTAAATTAACACAACTGCACTCACACTTCAATGCAAATCCAATAATATTGTGAATGGTTGTCTTGCAGGGATCTCCATGTATACACCTGCTAGCAGACATCTCATGTTACATACCTTAAAGCTGCTAGCAGAGTTTTCAATTCATGATAATAAGGGGGGTTATTTACTAAAACTCGAATTTATCTCATTTTTGTATTAAAGCAAAGTCAACCTAACTCCCATCCACAAACTGAACTCATTTACAAATAATTAATCTCGAAAAAGTCGGAGCGTAAAGCCGAGCATCAATTCGAATCATACGATTGACTCTCTGAAAATTCAACTTTATCGGATTATCCAGCACAGATCACGTTGTCAATAAAAAACTTGAGGGACATCTGCCATTGACTTCTACATGACCTCAACAGGTTCAAGATGGAGTATTTGCGGATTGGGATTTTTAGCAGCTTTGGGGGTGTAAAAAATCTCTTAAAATTCAAGGTTTTTTCTTCCTCAAAGAAATTTTCCCCTTTAAAAACTCGACCAGATCCATTTGAGGTTTAATAAATGGGCCCCTAAAAGTAAATTGGAATTCTACCAATGACTTTAAAGAACAGGTTCACTCTGAGCAGTTTCATTAAGGATTCTGTATTGGGCCTGGTCCAAAAAAAAATGTATGAACTTCCCGAATCTGTAGTTCAAGGACTGTCTAAAGAAATACATCATGTTTAACAGGATTAATGCCCAACATGTCTCTTTGGGACTCTATTCTCTGCAGAGGCATAAACTTATTCTTTCTCAAAGCATTAAATCACCTGAGCACCTTCATTTATATTAAGTGTTTTTTTTCTCACTTCTTGAGTCCACCAAGCTCTCTTTGTACAAATCAACGCTTTCCTTTCTCTGTTAGTTTCAATTTAAGCTTCCTGTCCAACTCTACCACCTGGTTTCACTCTGACTACCTGAACGAAACGTTCCATTGTCTTTATTTCTCTCTTGAAAAATGACCGATAGCAGAGTGTTCTTCTTTGTCCCCATATTTAACATCTTATTTACAGGTAAGAAACTTTCAACCTTAACTGCATGGGTGGAAGAGTTACCTGGCGGCTTCTCTAGTTTGTCTTAATGTCAAGTTGAGGACCTTATGCTGAAATGTGACATTTTAAATCAGGTTAGGGGATATTAGAGTTAGCGACCAATAGCAGGTGATCCCTTCAAATATTGGGCATCTTGGCCTTCCCACCTGTTTTTATAGGTAACCCAAGATACAATGGGACTGTTAATCAATGCAAGAGCCACAAGACTATAGAAGCGACTTTCTCTCCATTGCATTTATTTATGCAGTTACATATATAAAACAATGTTGAAAACCAGAAACAGACAATGGTTTGTAGCTAAAGGACAGATTGATATCAGACAAGGGTCCCTATACTCTGGAAAAGTTGCAACTGCTTATCTGTTACGGTAAAATATATTTAGCTCATAAAAAAAAATTTTATTTAGAAATAAGAGGCTTTATAGGAGTGGCACTTCTTTTTTTTATGTTAGGGAAGTGAAAGGACCAGTCATATAAAACAGGTGTGTGTGTGCATTTGTCGAGTAGATTCACAAATGTAATGATATTAATAACCCCTAGGAAACTGCTTAATACGACCTTCAGTGGTGTAACTCCCATACAGCAGACCCTGATACTGAAGGGGGTGGGGTGGGCCAGTGTGCTACGTTCACGTAATCCCCCCCCCTGAGCAGGGTCACTACAATCACTAAAAAATAGTGGCAACCTTAAAAGGGTTGTTCACCTTTAAAATAAACATCAGTATAATGTAGAGTCCTCTCCCTAATTCTAGCAGTGATTTGGAGCAATAGAATGGAGCAGGAAAGCATCAGGAGACTCTTCCTGCCTCAGTAGTAGTATCTTAAAGTTAAAAGAAACCATATTTAATATGATCCATCCACACAGAGATTACACTTCTTAAGGATTAATGTATAAACTGCCCCTGGCCACAGGTGCTCTGTACTAAAGAGGATTATGGCCCCCAGGGTGGTGCTGCCAGAGGCGTAATGGAAACGTAATTCTGTTGCTCCTACACCAGGGAAAGGAAAAGAGCAACCTACAGACTTCCTGTGCTGATAAATGCATAAGCAGAATCCCGTAAACCACACATAAAAATTAAAAAGTGACCCCGATCTTCCTTACTTCAAATAGGCAGGCCATCTGTCCAACCTAAAAATATAACTGTGAATTTAGACCATCATCCTCTTTCTCACTCTGATTATGCAAAACCAGTTTGTCGGACGAGTGCAATAGCGGATAGCTTTTTATAAGAAACGTGCTTTTCTTTCTCCCTAATATTGTATTCCCTACACCAACATATAGGACTGATCTTTGTGTTCCTCAGATTCCATTGTAGGGGATGACCTGACTGTCCATGAAGATTCGCTCAATGTCACTGTCGGCCAGTCCGTCCTGCTGCCAACCTCGTATTCCATCACTTCTCCAATAACTAACTGGCCATCCATAGAGTGGGTAATCAGAGGCCATACCATTGTGTATTGTTCTGTGAGTGATGGCTCACTCAGTGCTGAAGGCAGTCCTGTGAGGATTACCGGTGACACCAGAATATCCCCAAAGTACCAAGGACGGGTGGATTTCTTCAAACTGAATGCTTCCCTGTTACTCAAAGATCTCACAGAGGCTGATACAGGAAAGTACACTGTCAGACTTCTAATGGATGACAATATCTACAAAGGGACAATACATTTGTGGGTTCAGCAAAGCCCTCTATCTGTTGGTAAGTAATTACATGTATTATTAATAATAATTATTGTATGGTACTAGTCCCTCTAGTGGGAGTCTAGACCACTGACAGAGACCTAGCCTAAAGGCCGGTGACATTTCAGGAGAAGCCTATGTGCTCTGGGGCCGTCTGCCAGTGCTTTGTTATTCTACTAACATCTATTACCTTGTTATAAGCAAAACACATTTAAGTCTATGTTTGTAACACTCAGAATTTGTTCCTCAGATTCCATGGTAGGGAATAACCTGACTGTCCATAAGCGTTCTCTCAATGTCACTGCTGGACAGTCCGTCCTGCTTCCAACCACATATTCCATCTCTACTCCACCTCAGCACTGGCCATCAATAGAGTGGGTGCTGGGAGGTCAGACCATTGTGCATTGCTCTGTACGAAACGGGTCCGTCAGTTCTGAAGGCCTTCCTATGTGGGTCACTGAGAAAACCAGAATATCCTCAGAGTACCGAGGACGGGTGGAACTCTTCCCACTGAATGCTTCCCTGTTACTCAAAGATCTCAGTGTGGATGATAGTGGAACTTACACAGTTAGACTTCTAATGGCCAAGAAAGTCATCGAAGGGACAGTCCATGTGTGGGTTCAGAGGAGCCCTGCCTCTTTTGGTATGTGATTAAAGGCGTATTACCATCTCCAAATTTCCCCTTTTCTTTAGATTTTGGCAAATAAGTGCCCCATGAATGTCTCTCTCATAGTACAAAATGGTTGGAGGACAGGAAATTGCCCTGTCTATCATTACACTTAAAAGATCTTTGCCTAATTTATACTAAAGGCTTCAATTACAATGGCACATATTTCTACAGGTATCGGCCACAATTCTCTTTCTTGTTTTCACAGAATCCAAAAGTAAATCAAAAGGCTAACTTTCCGTATGAGTGAATTTCCTCATCACAGTTCTATTCTTGTTTTCCTCTGCATTGTCTATAAACAGGATGTAGAAGCTGACCACTCGCCCTCCATGTTCAAGTGGAAAGGCTTGAGGTTTTATAGTGTTATAACTAATAAGCTGCTTTAGTACAGATATATGCCCTGTGTACATTTGGTATAACAGGAGAGATTTTCTGATGTTTGTTTGATCTTTTTGCCTCCTTGTGGGGTGAAATTAAAGAAGGTTTCCCACTGGGTATCCAGATTCGTTGTGGATTTTTAGGCTAGGACTAGACGAGTCAGATCTTGGCCTGCAGAGAAACACAGACCAAGAATCCATTCCTCTGCGCTGCCCTTCTACCCAATGTGCCTGAATCCAGAAGCATTACCTCTGCTCGGATGGAGGCATACATGGCAAATTTCGACAATGAAATTTTTAGTTCACTTTATACAATAAACAAAAGGCCAACTGTGTAAATTGTTACTTGTATTCCATCCAGGGAATGATCTGATTGTCCATAAAGGATTTCTCAATGTCACGGTCGACCAGTCTGTCCTGCTTCCAACCACATATTCTGTCTATTCTCCACCTCGGCAGTGGCCATCAATAGAGTGGATGATTGGAGGCCAAACCATTGCACATTGCTCTGTATATAATGGGTCCCTCAGTGCTGAAGGACATCCTCTGTGGGTCACAGAAATCACCATAATATCCCCAGAGTACCAAGGACGGGTGGAATTCTTCCCGTTGAATGCTTCCCTGATACTCAAACATCTCAGTGTGAATGATACTGGAACGTACATGGTCAGACTTCTAATGCCTGGCGATATCATGGAAGGGACAATCTACCTGTGGGTTGAGAGTACCCCAGCCTCCTTTGGTAAATGTTTTATTTGGCTATGACTTAAGTCTTTGTAACTGATATAATTGGGTTAGAAGGTTATGCAGAGTATTTGTCCTTGTGTCGTTTTACTTTTTTTTCAACATGTTCTATACGAAGCAAGGGTAGCCCCCAAACCAATGGGCTAATCCCGGTATGGATCAGAAAAAAAACATAACCTCCCAATGGATTTTCTTGGGTCCTCCATGTGATTTATAAGTTGGCTTGAGGGGTAATGGTCAGCTCACCCACATGAGTTGATCTACCTATGTAGACGTTGTGGCTCCATAGAGGGCATCATCCTTTTTACATAATGCAACCTCTGATATTTTCCATCCATTCTTCAGGTTAACTTTTTGTATGATTCTGTTTTCTTCAGTTACAGAGGTCAAGGTCAAGCAAAAATTCACAACAGAAAGGGACGATACACAATATAATACCAATAAGTCTAAAGCAGCTGAACTTGGTAAATAACCTTGAAAACATTTAATCACTTATGCAAGTGGCTTCTTCAAACTAAGACGTTCAACCCATGGGAATATTGTAATAACCAAAACCCAATCACAATGGTTCAGTTGGAATTTCAGGCAGGCAGGCCGAATTGTTTCCTTGATTGTATTCAAAGCTTTTCTTTGCTCTTTGTAAAGGCTTGCTATGGTAGGAGACATGGGTGAACCCAATACACAGCCATGTTTATACCTAAAGATACGTGTGCTTGAAATGTTGGTCCAGCAAAGAACAAACTTGGCCTTGGTTGATTTTTGTTCTGCTGCAAAGTTATTGTCTTGTTACAAAATGTACCTTAATGGGGCTTTTTACTTGTGTGTCTTAGGGAAAGTGGCTTGTCTTGGTTACAGGCAATGATGTACAGCTTGTCTGATGACATTTTCATTTTGTTGCAATCAGCCTATAATCTTTTTCTTCTGGAATGCTTCCTCTTAAACGCTCATATTTTTCAGCATCACTGATTCTAGTATATTCAGCAATTCAGTTGTCAGTGGTGATGCTGTAGAAAATTCTTTAACACAAGCATGGCTGATACTTTTTAAGAAGAGTTCTTCAGCTTCATCCACCAGAATGTTATTGCGGATAGAAGATTCTAAGACGGTGATAAAATTCACCACTGGAACATTTTGCTAGAACCTCCATCTCCGGATGAGTGGTGCAGCATTTTCAGGATTACTCGGCAAGTCCAGTGGCTTTAGACTTATAACTATTAGATGCTTTCTATCATGACCTGGATGAATGAAAACCTTCCTAGACAATACTGGAAACACATGTTATGCATAACGAATAATAGGTATATTTGTAACACTGTGTGTTTCTCAGATTCCATTGTAGGGGATGAGATGATTGTCTATGAGGACAATATCAATGTCACTGCTGGGCAGTCCGTCCTGCTCCAAACCACATATTTCATCCCATCTCCACGTCGGTACTGGCCATCCATAGAGTGGGTCATTGGAGGCCACACCATTGTGTATTGTTCTCTACTGAATGGGACTATCGGTGCCAAAGGTCGTCCTACGTGGGTTGAGGAGAAAACCAAAATATTCACAAAGTATGAAGGGCGAGTGGAATTCTTCCCACTGAACGGTTCCCTGTTGCTGAAGGATCCCAGTGTGAATGACAGTGGAACTTACACAGTTAAGCTGTTAATGATTGGGAGTACCATCACAAGGACAATACATGTGTGGGTTCAGGGGAGCCCCACAGCTGTGGGTATGTGATCATTTTGGGTATTTCTAATCAACCAGTCCTATAGTCATCTCGGCTTTCTTTCTTATCAGCTGATGATCCAAACAAATGGTTCAAAATTTTATGGGGAGATGTCACTCCTCGAGTAGCAATAAATTGTAGCCTCACAGAAATAGTTTATGGCTGCTGGGGTCAGCGACCCCCATATGAAAGCTTGAAAGAGGAAGAAGAGGAAGGCATGTAATTTAAAAACTAAAAATAATGAAAACCAATAGTAATGTTGTTATGAATAGGATATTCTATAATATACTAAAGGGCCCATTTACAAACAATTGAATTGCGTTGTTTTTTTTTCACAAATCTCCAAAAATTTGTGGTTTTCTGATTTTGTTTAAAAGCTCTAAAAATTCAAGATTTATTAAGCATAAAAACCAAAAAAAAAACAATAATACAAAATGTTGTCAGGTAAAAGTTGTTGAGGTCCTTTAGAAGTAAATGGAAGCTGTGCTGCTCCTATTGGACCATTTTAAATCAATTCGGAATCTTTTCAGATTTTTTTTCTCTAGGAATTGTACCAAAAACTCAAATTTTTAGAGGTTTTAGTATTTTTTTTGTTTTGAATCGTTCAGCGTAATTTTCTGTTCACACTTGTTTTTTCGGATCTTTTAATAAAATCCATAACATTCGTAGTATTAGAGAAAGTGAGTTTAATCGTGGTTTCAAAAAACCTCTAAAACCGCAAAAATTAGACTGTTGATAAATAGGCCTCCACAAGTTAATTTAATAGACTCAAAGGTTTTCACCGACTGGGGTTATATGATTCTGAAGAAGGATTGAAGAAATAATCCTGGTCTGTAATTGCCAACGTTTTATATTATTTCTCTTTTTTTGTATCAGAAGAAGCCGTCACTCAACATAAAAGGCTAGTGATTTTCATCCTACGTACGATTGGCTGCTTCCTTGTCGTCGTCGTGCTCTGCATTCTCATTCTGTGCTGTGAATGTCGTTAAAGGGCCAGCGACACCAGAAATCTTTTTCTTCCACCATCTGAAAATATTTTTTTTGGCAGGAACGGTCCTATTTTGTTTAAGAAAGGTTTTCATCACATGACAAGACTCTGAGAGTTGTACTTGATTGGGTTTTTCCATAATCCAAAATGCTTGAAATAAGCCCAATGTTCCCTGGGTCGCAATGAAACATATTTGACCTTTATTTATTTTCTTTTAGGCACTATAACAGTTGTATCCAGAAGGTGGTTCTGATCCCGAGAGCAGTGAAAGGTCTAAGTGCCTGCAGAAATTAACATTTCATTTGCATTTTAAGTTTTTCACTTGTCCTCAATTGGACAATCAATCTATAGCTGGGTTTTTGTGTAATTCAACTTCTAATACAAATATTTAAAGTCATAATGTCTATGTACATAATGTGTGAAAATCCAACTGTTTTGGAAAGCCCCATATCTCCTAAACACATCAATACAAGACATTGGGCCTCCTTCTTGCTGAAAATCCAAGATGTGGGATGCAGGAAGCACATAGACAACAGTGAATGTGGTTTACACACGTGTAGTGCTGTCTGTGGCCCCTGGGGTGTCGGGCCCCTGCCTGGAAATTCAGCAGAATTTACAATCTGTGGCACTTTGAGAAAGTTTTATCCAAAGAAAGTAGATTCTATTTTATGTGGCATTTGGATTATTAGACCCAAAAATGCCCACAACTATACCTGTGACACACACCTTTTTCTTCTTCTTCTTGCTGTTACATTTCTCATATACAGACACATGTACT
This sequence comes from Xenopus laevis, assembly GCF_017654675.1. Lineage (NCBI taxonomy): Eukaryota > Metazoa > Chordata > Amphibia > Anura > Pipidae > Xenopus > Xenopus laevis. The sequence continues at coordinate 7,240,937 of NC_054385.1, forward strand.
CTTTTTCTTCATATCTCTAACTACCCTTCTGCTATTTCCCTTCTTACCTCTCCTTCCCACTTGCACACCCCATTTTTCTACTGTTCATTCCAATTGCCATGGTCTTCTACCTCTTTATTCTCACATCCCCACACCCCGTTTCCTCTTATGCTCTCCTCACTCCACAAACCTTTGTACACATCTTCTGACATATATTATTTTATCATTCTTTTGGCCTCTTTATAAGCCCCTGCCCATATCATTAAATGGGTTGTTCACATTTAAATTCGCTTTTCACTTAGTATGACAAAGAGAGTGATATTCTGAGACAATTTGTAATTTTTTTTTTTTGTGGGTTTTGTGTTATTTAGATTTTTATCCAGAAGCTCTCCAGTTTGCAATTTCATCAATCTGGTTGCTAGGGTGCAATTACTCTGGCAACCAAGCATTGATTTGATAAGAAACTGGAATATGAATAGAAGAGGCCTGAATAAAACGATATCACTAAAAAAATGGCAGTAACAATAAATGTGTAGCCTTACAGAGCTTTTGTTCGTTAAGTGGGGTCAGTGACCCCCATTTGAAAGCTGAAACGAGAATTAAATTAAAAAGAAAAAAATATAGATCAATTGAAAAGTTGCTTACAATTAGGCAATCTATAACATACCAAGAAGAGTTAACTTAGAGGTGAATCACCCCTTTAAGCCCAATGACTTTTCTCACTGCTGTTTCAATGTTGGGCAGATGTAAAGCAAAACATGAGACAAGGTTTCTATAATCCATTATATTTAATATATTGTTTTGAAAAAAAAAAAATTCATTATAAATATAGCTAAATCTTATTTAGGGAAAAAACTGTAAAATCAGAAACTTTTTTTTGGCTCATGTTGTAAATTTCCCAGACTCCTCCCATAGCCAAAATATTACGGTGTCTGATTCCAAGTACCAGAGAAATGGGAAAATGGACTGTAGTGAGCAAAGTAAGCAGACTTATTCAGTGGGGGGAAACTAGCATAAATTTCTTGCTCTTTAAAATAAAATGAAATCACCAAAATAAATAAGCCTTTTGTATTTTCTTATAAAAGACAAATAAAGCAACATTACAAACAGTTAAATGCACAATGGAAAAAAAAAAAAAAAAGGTTTTTGGCATCTAAAGGCGTTTTTAGCGCCTGGCCATACACAAACGGTTCCTGGCACTCTCCACCAATACCCATGTACTATAGTCAGTAAGTTTAGGAATAGTCTATGTTTAGAAAATCCATCTGCTGATGCCAGTGTTTTGTGCATTGGCAGATTAGGAAGTAAAGAGGAGCCTGCTCAAGTGATCAGAACAATTCCAAATGGACAGAAGTACCGACAGAAATGCTGCAAAGATTTGTAGATTTCCCAGTTTTATACAATTCATTCTTAAAGGGACTGGTCCCATTGCATCTTGGAGTCAGGAAGGAATATTTTCCCCCTCTGAGTCAAATAGGAGAGGCTTCAAATGGGGTTTTTTTTTTTTTTGCTTCCTCTGGATCAACTAGCAGTTAGGCAGGTTATGTACAGACTGTACTGATCTTTTTCCATTGCTAAAGGAGACAGGAGACAGAATTAAAAAAAAAAAAACCTTTAAAACTTGATCTGTAACAATTTAACAATTTAAAATAACCTTCAGCAAAAATCTAATTTTGACATATTGGCTGGAATCCATGATGTGGATGTACCCTGCTAATCAAGCGGATACATTGTTATCAGGGTATATTTGTGCAAGAAGGATTAAACCAATTGATTCTATGATGACCACTGGATGGCAGCATACACAAGTACAGTAGTGATGTGCGGGCTGGGCTCGCACCCCCATTGCCGGCTTCCGACTTTCCGTTCTATAGCCGTGCGCCGGCTTGCCCCGCCCCTTCCGTGACGTCATCGGCGGGTCTATAAAAGGAACCGAGAAGTCGGGCGCGGGAGAATGGAGGGCGGGTTCGACTGCGGTTAAAACCCGACCCGCACGTCACTAAAGTACAGGTATGGGACTGTTATACAGAAACTCTTTATCCAGGAAGTGTAGCATCAAGGAAAAGCCGTCTCCCTTATAAACAAATAATTCAAATATTTATAAATGATTTCCTTTTTCTCTGTAATAATAAAACAGTAGCGTGTACTTGATCCCAACTAAGATATAATTAATCCTTATTGGAAGCAAAACCAGCCTATTGGGTTTATTTAATGTTTACATGATTTTCTAGTAGACTTAAGGTATAAAGATGCAAATTATGGAAAGATCTGTTATCGGTTATCCTGAGCATTCTGGATTACAGGTCCCATTCTTGTAATATGAAGCAAACAGCTCTAGGGGCTCAGGTCCTGTCCATCAGCAGCCATTAAATCAGAAAACTCCCATGTCCCATCAGTGTAAGGGCCCGGTTTCATATATTGAAATTTTTTCACATATTTGACACGTTTGCGTACACAGGGTACATGTCTAAAATGTTTCTTTTTTTTTTTTTTTAATAGAGAAATTCATGTTAAATAATTGAGACAAATGTCCAATGCTGGTGTGTAAGGGTCCTAAGAGAATTCCCATATCAGACCAAAGCATATAGAAAATCTAAACAATGAGCCTTAACTTCACCTTCAGCTAATAAATCCTTACATGGCGGGGAAATGGAAGCAATATCAAATTAGCAGCATGTTGTACTCACCCAACAGGCTACTGCAGTAATTGTAAGGGCAGCAACACCAATTAGATCAGCAACACCAATGATTACTGAAGGAAAAAAAGAAGAGATAAAGTCTGAATTCTGCAGTGAACAGGAAGAAAACATTTTAAGGCAAAACATGAAACTATAAGTTAGTACATCTCTAGTAATAGCTGTCTGTATGTTGTACAGAGATCTAAAGTGTAACAGAACTGGAATAGCAAGAGTGCTTGGGGACAGGCCTTGGGTGCTCCCTGTTATATTGGTCCTTATGGTTCTCATGATACATATGGGGTGAAACACGTCTGCTCCTATATATCTGCTTGGTGGATTATTTATTTCACTTCATTGCTTGGCCACCAACAAGGTGTCAGTCAGGGGCACTAGTATGCGGCACATCCTTATATAAATGTAATATTTATTTTTACTGTCTCGCTTCTATGTACATGTATATACTGATCTCTCCTGATGGTTTTAGGAAACTTATTTGGTCTTTAATGTTTTTTTATCTGCTCATATGAAGTGACAGGTATCTAATAGCTCAGAAAACGCTGAAGGCGAGTAACTACTCAACTACTCGGGTTGGGTCAGCTAGAACTTCGGTAAATGAATTTTACCATGGTATTTTTCTTGGTGGCAGAAAAAAGAACAGATCCTGTGGCGCGTGAGGCATATACAGATACACTCATGTTTAGTCCAGAGGTGACTGTGGCACATCTGATACACGGACAAATAGCATGGTAGTGGGTTAATAGTGCCCTATTAAGTGGCTCTGCTCGGACATTGATTTATCTCTTGGCATGTGATGTGGACTTACCGTTACTTGTGTTTTCATTCTTCTGATCAAATGTAGTCCCATTGCCAACACTGAAGTCCTGTGGTAGCATAAAAGGTGCTGGGAGCTCTATAAACACAAAAAAATAATAATACATTTGAAATAAAAAAAAGTGAAACCCAAAATGCTGCTGCTCAATTACATACTTGTATAGATTATCCTGTACAGGAAGCCTGTTTGGAATATTTGTGTCTGAGAACAGTCATCCCATATTATAAGGGCAGAGACACACGCTCAGATTTGGGGAGATTTAGTTGCCCGGCAACAAATCTCTTCTTCGGGCGACTAATCTCACCGAACTGCCTCCCGCCGGCTACTATCTAAATCACCAGCAGGATGGAACTCGGAGTACTTTGTTTTCCGAAGTTTCCTCGTGAGGCAACTTCGGACGACTTTGGAGAATGAAGCACACCTTTTGCCATCCCGCCAGTGATTTACATTCCAGCGGCAGTAGGCAGTTCAGGGAAATTAGTCGCCCGAAGAAGAGGAGATTTGTCGCTGGGCAGCTAATCTCCCAGAATCGGAGCGTGTGTCTCTGCCCTAATAGTGCCCTCCAGTGGGAAACAAGGAAATTGGTAGGGGGGCTCGGTTTTAAGGGTAGTGGCAGACGGGGAGATTACCCGCCGGCGATAATGTTCTCTACTTTGGGCGACTAATCTCCACGAAATGCCTTCCCGCAGGCAAGAATATGAATAGCTGGCGGGATGGCATACAAATCGCTTTGGATTTCCGATGTTGTCCAAAGTTTCTTCCTGAGGCCCACGGGTGATTCGTATTCATACCAGCGGCAAAGCATTTCGGGGAGGTTAGTCACCCGAAGTACATAAGAGTAGATAAGCTTCTATGATCTGGCAGAAATCATTCTGTTTCTAAGAACAATACTTTAGTTAATTTTGGGTTGTATTTAACAGCTATTCTATAGCTATATGCCATGGCCAGTTCATATTATATATACATGTTGTTTTAGGTTTTCCAGTTGTGTTTGGTTTATGTAGTTTCACTTTGATTTTGCTTTAGAATTATCGAAGGATGTGGTTTCATTTTTGAGCTTTGGCAGTGATAGATAAGGTAAGAGATAAGGCAGCAGCCTCATAGGGTTAACAGTCATCCTGCTATAGTTCCAGGGGTACCCAGAGCACAAATAAGCACTCACCCCAAATCTCCCCCTAACTGACCTTCAGACTGGGCCCCCTTAGATCATAACAAGGTTACAGATATATAGAAACATTGGGGTAACAGTCACCCTGCTATAGTTCCAGGGGTACCCAGGGTACAAATAAGCACTCACCCCAAATCTCCCCCTAACTGACCTTCAGGCTGGGCCCCCTTAGCTCATAACAAGGTTACAGATATATAGAAACATTGGGGTAACAGTCACCCTGCTATAGTTCCAGGGGTACCCAGGGTACAAATAAGCACTCACCCCAAATCTCACCCAATGGGATTGTCCACCTTTAAAAGAACATTTCACATGGTGCAGCCAGTTATATCCCAATAGTTTGCAATTTGCTCTTATTTTTTATTATCTTAATAACGATTTAGGTTTTTGTTCCAGCGTCTGGTTGCTAAGGTGTAATTGACCCTAGCAACAATGCAGTGGTATAGATGACGGCCTGACAGCTACAGTACTAATAATTAACTGACAGGAGAACTATCCCTTTAATTCACTCCCTGACTGTCTCTTTCTTTCTCTCTTTCCCTTGTCCGTGTGTCAGTGGGTGGAGTAGAAATAGTAGCAGTACAGTTACACCCCTAGATCTCTTCACCACGTGCTACACTTTGTCCCCACCTCATCAGTCCCGTGTCCGTGGTGATGGAGTCCCCGGGGTCACTAGATGGAGGCCGCTCTGTGATCCCAACTCCGCATTGATTCGCTTTTGTGCCACCGACAGCTTTACTTCCACCTCCATCCTGATACATCCAGCCTGCACTAATCACTGCCACGGGCGCCGCCATACTTGTTTTAGCGGATATCCGCCACTCGCCATATTGGTTGAGGCAGATTTGGAGCTAAACAAAGTAAATGCTGTGTAAAATAGTGTGCGCCAACTAGTGGTTATACTAATAACTGCAACCCCTGGAACAGTTGTGCGGTGATATCGTTCGGTTTAGCAAAGTATCTGGGCCATTAGGACAATGTTCAACTTTCATTAAACTTTTAGTGAGTTGTACAATTTCTAATTCAAAGCAACTTTTAAATTTGAATGCATTTTTAATATTTTATCGTTTTTAGTTAATCATTTGCCTTCTTCATTTAATGCTTTAAAATGGGAGTCGCTGACCCAATATATAAACCCAGTGAGAATGAGGAATGAATGGATATAGGGAAGTTGTATCAGGAGTCAGAGGCAGCAGTGCAGAGAAAGGGACAGACACAATGACAGTTACACAGAACTATAAACCCAGTGAGAATGAGGAATGAATGGATATTGGGAAGTTGTATCAGGAGTCAGAAGCAGCAGTGCAGAGAAAGGGACAGACACAATGACAGTTACACAGAACTATAAACCCAGTGAGAATGAGGAATGAATGGATATTGGGAAGTTGTATCAGGAGTCAGAGGCAGCAGTGCAGAGAAAGGGACAGACACAATGACAGTTACACAGAACTATAAACCCAGTGAGAATGAGGAATGAATGGATATTTTGAAGTTGTATCAGGAGTCAGAGGCAGCAGTGCAGAGAAGAGAAAGGGACAGACACAATGACAGTTACACAGAACTATAAACCCAGTGAGAATGAGGAATGAATGGATATTGGGAAGTTGTATCAGGAGTCAGAGGCAGCAGTGCAGAGAAGAGAAAGGGACAGACACAATGACAGTTACACAGAACTATAAACCCAGTGAGAATGAGGAATGAATGGATATTGGGAAATTGTATCAGGAGTCAGAGGCAGCAGTGCAGAGAAAAGGACAGACACAATGACAGTTACACAGAACTATAAACCCAGTGAGAATGAGGAATGAATGGATATTGGGAAGTTGTATCAGGAGTCAGAGGCAGCAGTGCAGAGAAGAGAAAGGGACAGACACAATGACAGTTACACAGAACTATAAACCCAGTGAGAATGAGGAATGAATGGAGATTGGGAAGTTGTATCAGGAGTCAGAGGCAGCAGTGCAGAGAAGAGAAAGGGACAGACACAATGACAGTTACACAGAACTATAAACCCAGTGAGAATGAGGAATGAATGGATATTGGGAAGTTGTATCAGGAGTCAGAGCCAACAGTGCAGAGAAGAGAAAGGGACAGACACAATGACAGTTACACAGAACTATAAACCCAGTGAGAATGAGGAATGAATGGATATTGGGAAGTTGTATCAGGAGTCAGAGGCAGCAGTGCAGAGAAAGGGACAGACACAGTGACAGTTACACAGAACTATAAACCCAGTGAGAATGAGGAATGAATGGATATTGGGAAGTTGTATCAGGAGTCAGAAGCAGCAGTGCAGAGAAAGGGACAGACACAATGACAGTTACACAGAACTATAAACCCAGTGAGAATGAGGAATGAATGGATATTGGGAAGTTGTATCAGGAGTCAGAGGCAGCAGTGCAGAGAAAGGGACAGACACAATGACAGTTACACAGAACTATAAACCCAGTGAGAATGAGGAATGAATGGATATTTTGAAGTTGTATCAGGAGTCAGAGGCAGCAGTGCAGAGAAGAGAAAGGGACAGACACAATGACAGTTACACAGAACTATAAACCCAGTGAGAATGAGGAATGAATGGATATTGGGAAGTTGTATCAGGAGTCAGAGGCAGCAGTGCAGAGAAGAGAAAGGGACAGACACAATGACAGTTACACAGAACTATAAACCCAGTGAGAATGAGGAATGAATGGATATTGGGAAATTGTATCAGGAGTCAGAGGCAGCAGTGCAGAGAAAAGGACAGACACAATGACAGTTACACAGAACTATAAACCCAGTGAGAATGAGGAATGAATGGATATTGGGAAGTTGTATCAGGAGTCAGAGGCAGCAGTGCAGAGAAGAGAAAGGGACAGACACAATGACAGTTACACAGAACTATAAACCCAGTGAGAATGAGGAATGAATGGAGATTGGGAAGTTGTATCAGGAGTCAGAGGCAGCAGTGCAGAGAAGAGAAAGGGACAGACACAATGACAGTTACACAGAACTATAAACCCAGTGAGAATGAGGAATGAATGGATATTGGGAAGTTGTATCAGGAGTCAGAGCCAACAGTGCAGAGAAGAGAAAGGGACAGACACAATGACAGTTACACAGAACTATAAACCCAGTGAGAATGAGGAATGAATGGATATTGGGAAGTTGTATCAGGAGTCAGAGGCAGCAGTGCAGAGAAAGGGACAGACACAGTGACAGTTACACAGAACTATAAACCCAGTGAGAATGAGGAATGAATGGATATTGGGAAGTTGTATCAGGAGTCAGAAGCAGCAGTGCAGAGAAGAGAAAGGGACAGACACAATGACAGTTACACAGAACTATAAACCCAGTGAGAATGAGGAATGAATGGATATTGGGAAGTTGTATCAGGAGTCAGAGCCAACAGTGCAGAGAAGAGAAAGGGACAGACACAATGACAGTTACACAGAACTATAAACCCAGTGAGAATGAGGAATGAATGGATATTGGGAAGTTGTATCAGGAGTCAGAGGCAGCAGTGCAGAGAAAGGGACAGACACAGTGACAGTTACACAGAACTATAAACCCAGTGAGAATGAGGAATGAATGGATATTGGGAAGTTGTATCAGGAGTCAGAGGCAGCAGTGCAGAGAAAGGGACAGACACAGTGACAGTTACACAGAACTATAAACCCAGTGAGAATGAGGAATGAATGGATATTGGGAAGTTGTATCAGGAGTCAGAAGCAGCAGTGCAGAGAAGAGAAAGGGACAGACACAATGACAGTTACACAGAACTATAAACCCAGTGAGAATGAGGAATGAATGGATATTGGGAAGTTGTATCAGGAGTCAGAGGCAGCAGTGCAGAGAAGAGAAAGGGACAGACACAATGACAGTTACACAGAACTATAAACCCAGTGAGAATGAGGAATTAATGGATATTGGGAAGTTGTATCAGGAGTCAGAGGCAGCAGTGCAGAGAAAGGGACAGACACAATGACAGTTACACAGAACTATAAACCCAGTGAGAATGAGGAATGAATGGATATTTTGAAGTTGTATCAGGAGTCAGAGGCAGCAGTGCAGAGAAGAGAAAGGGACAGACACAATGACAGTTACACAGAACTATAAACCCAGTGAGAATGAGGAATGAATGGATATTGGGAAGTTGTATCAGGAGTCAGAGGCAGCAGTGCAGAGAAGAGAAAGGGACAGACACAATGACAGTTACACAGAACTATAAACCCAGTGAGAATGAGGAATGAATGGATATTGGGAAGTTGTATCAGGAGTCAGAGGCAGCAGTGCAGAGAAAGGGACAGACACAATGACAGTTACACAGAACTATAAACCCAGTGAGAATGAGGAATGAATAGATATTGGGAAGTTGTATCAGGAGTCAGAGGCAGCAGTGCAGAGAAGAGAAAGGGACAGACACAATGACAGTTACACAGAACTATAAACCCAGTGAGAATGAGGAATGAATGGATATTGGGAAGTTGTATCAGGAGTCAGAGGCAGCAGTGCAGAGAAGAGAAAGGGACAGACACAATGACAGTTACACAGAACTATAAACCCAGTGAGAATGAGGAATGAATGGATATTGGGAAGTTGTATCAGGAGTTAGAGACAGCAGTGCAGAGAAGAGAAAGGGACAGACACAATGACAGTTACACAGAACTATAAACCCAGTGAGAATGAAGAAAACATGAATATTCAGAAATCACTTAGAGGTACATTGTTTCATGAGTGATAACCAGCAGTGCAGGGAACAGAGAAGGACATACAATGGCAATGACTGTTAAACTTAACTATAAACCCAGTGACAATGAGGAAAAATGGAAATTGGGAAGTCACTTAGAGGTACATTGTTTCATGAGTCAGAACAAGCAGTGCAGACAACAGACAAAAACAGAGAATAACAATGACATAGAGGTACATTGTTTCATGAGCCCAGAACCAGCAGTGCAGACAACGGACAAAAACAGAGAATAACAGTAACATTGAGGTACATTGTTTCATGAGTCAGAACCAGCAGTGCAGACAAAAGACAAAAACAGAGAATAACAATGACATTGAGGTACATTGTTTCATGATTCAGAACCAGCACTGCAGACAACAGACAAAAACAGAGAATAGCAATAACATTAATGTACATTGTTTCATGAGTCAGAACCAGCAGTACAGAGAACAGACAAAAACAGAGAATAGCAATAACATTGAGATGTATTGTTTCATGAGTCAGAACCAGCAGTGCAAGGAACACACAAAAAACAAAGAATAGCAATGTCATTGAGGTACATTGTTTCATGAGTCAGAACCAGCAGTGCACGGAACAAAGAAAGCAGAGAAAAGCAATGACATTGATGTACATTTTTTCATTAGTCAGAACCAGCATTGCAGACACCAGAGAAAAACAGAGAACAGCAATGACATTAAGGTACATTGTTTCATGAGTCAGAACCAGGAGGGCAGACAACAGAGAAGGTCAGACAATGGCAATGACTGTAACACCAAACTATAAACCCAGTGAGAATGAGGAAAAAAAGGATATAGAGGAAGTCACTTAGAGGTACATTGTTTCAGTCAGAACCAGCAGTGCAGGGAACAGACTAAAACAATGTCATTACATTGGGGTACATTGTTTCATGAGTCAGAACAAGCAGTGCAGAGAACACACAAAAACAGAGAATAGCAATGAAATTGAGATGTATTGTTTGGTGAGTTAGAAACAGCAATGCAAGGGACACACAAAGGCAGAGAATAGCAATGAAATCGAGATACATTATTTCATGAGTCAGAACCAGCAGTGCACAGAACAAAGAGAATAGAGAATAGCAATGACATTAAGGAACATTGTTTCATTAATCAGAATCAGCAGTGCAGAGAACAGACAAAACCAGAGAACAGCAATGACATTGAGGTACATTGTTTCATCAGTCAGAACCTGCTGTGCAGAGAGATCAGACAAAAACAAAGAACAGCTATCACATTGAGATACATTGTTTCATAAGTCAGTACCAGAAGTGCAGAGATCAGACAAAAACAAAGAACAACTATGACATTGAAGTACATTGATTGATGAGTCAGAACCAACAGTGCAGAGAACAGACAAAAAGAGAGAATAGCAATTACATTGTGGTATATTGTTTCAACAGTCAGAACCAGCAGTGCACAGAACAAAGAGAACAGAGGAAAGCAATGACATTGATGTACATTTTTCCATCAGTCAGAATCAGCAATGCACAGAACAAAGAAAACAGAGAATATGAATGACATTGAGGTACATTATTTCATCAGTCAGAACCAGCAGTGCATAGAAGAGACAAAAACAGAGAATAGCAATGATATTGAGGTAGATTGTTTCATCAGTCAGAACCAGCAGTACAGAGTGCACGGAACAAAGAAAACAAAGAATAGCTATGACATTAAAGTCAATTGTTTCATCAGTCAGAACCTGCAGTGCTGAGAACAGACAAAAACAGAGAATAGCAATGACATTGAGGCACATTGTTTCTTCAGTCAGAACCTGCAGTGCAGAGATCAGACAAAAACAAAGAACAACTAAGACATTGAGCTTCATTGTTTCATGAGTCAGAACTAGCAGTGCACGGTACAAAGAAAACAGAGACTAGCAATGACATTGAGGTACATTGTTTCATGAGTCAAAACCAGCAGTGCAGAGAACAGACAAAACCAGAGAATAGCAATAACATTGAGTTACATTGTTTAATCAGTCAGAACCTGTAGTGCAGAGAACAGAATAAAACAGAGAATAGCAATGACATTGAGGTACATTGTTTCATCAGTCAGAACCAGCAGTACAGAGTGCACGGAACAAAGAAAACAAAGAATAGATAGGACATTAAAGTCAATTGTTTCATCAGTCAGAACCTGCAGTGCAGAGAACAGACAAAAACAGAGAAAAGCAATGACATTGAGGCACATTGTTTCATCAGTCAGAACCTGCAGTGCAGAGATCCAACAAAAACAAAGAGCAACCATGACATTGAGGTACATTGTTTCATAAGTCAGAACCAGCAGTGCAGAGAACAGACGAAACCAGAGAATAGCAATGACATTGAGGTACATTGTTTCATGCATCAGAACCAGCAGTGCAGTGAACAGATAAACACAGAGACTAGCAATGACATCGGGGTACATTGTTTCATGAGTCAGAACCAGCAGTGCAGGGAACAGACAAGCACAGTGCCACATAACTATAAGAAGAGGAGCAGCAGTTCACTATATTGAGGTTGATCAGAGTGGGAGCAATTTTCCTTTTATGGTTTAATTTGCAGTATTATTGCTAATTGTATCAGCGCTATATTCTTTTTCACCACTAGATGTCACCAAATAACAACATATAAATATCACATGACGTCACTGTGTTCAGTAATGGGCTGAAACTGTCTATAGAAGCTGCACTTGTACCATGAGGTATTTATGGAAATTGGGAATTCACTATGAGGTACATTGTTTCATAAGTCAGATCAAGTAGTGCAAGGAATAGACAAGGACACATAATGACAATGCAAATAGCAAATAACTATAAACCCAGTTTGAATGAGGAATAAAAGGATATTGGAAAGTCACTTCGAGATACATTGTTTCAGGAGTCAAAACCAGCACTGCAGTGAACAGAGAACGGCAGACAATGGCAATGACTCTTACAATTAACTATAAACCCAGCGAGAATGCGGAAAACATGGAAGTTGGGAATTCATTTAGAGATACATTGTATTAACAGTCAGAACCAGCAGTGCAGGAAACAGACCAAAACAGAGAATAGCAATGGCATTGAGATGTATTGTTTCATGAGTCAGAACTAGCAATGCAGAGAACAGACAAAGAGAGAGAAAAGCAATGACATTGAGGTACATTGTTTCATCAGTCAGAACCAGAAGTACGCGGAACAATCAAACAGAAACTAGCAATGATATTGAGGTACATTGTTTCATGAGTCAGAACCAGCAGTGCAAGGAACAGAAAAAAACAGGGAATAGCGATGACATTAAGGTACATTGTTTCATCAGTAAGAACCTACAGTGCAGAGAACAGAGAAAAACAGAATAGCAATGACATTGAGGTACAATGTTTCATCAATCAGAACCAGCAGTGCAGGAAACTGGCAAAAACAGAGAATAGCAATGACATTGAGGTACATGGTTACCTTAGTCAGAACCTGCAGTGCAGGGAACAGACAAAAATTGAGAATAGCAATGACAATGAGGTACATTGTCTCATGAGTCAGAACCAGCAGTGCAGTGAACAGACAAAAACAGAGAATAGCAATGACATTGAGGTACATTGGTTCATCAGTCAGAACCTGCAGTGCAGAGAACAGACAAAAACACAGTAAACCAATGACATTGAGGTTCATTGTTTCATCAGTCAGAACCTGCAGTGCAGAGAACAGACAAAAAGGACAGCAATGACATTGAGGTACATTGTTCCCTGAGTCAGAACCAGCAGTGCACGGAACAATGAAAACAGAGACTAGCAATGATAATGAGCTACATTGCTTCATAAGTCAGAACCAGAAGTGCAGGGGAAAAAAACAGATAATAGCAATGACATTGAGGTACATTGTTTCATGAATCATAACCAGCAGTGCACGGAACCGTAACAAAGAAAAAAGTGAAAAGCAATGACATTGATGTACATTGTTCCATCGGTCAGAACCAGCAGTGCATGGAACAAAGAAAACAGAGAATAGCAATGACATTGAGATAGATTGTTTCATGAGTCAGAACCACCAGTGCATGGAACAAACAAATCAGAGAATATCAATGAATTGAGGTATATTGTTTTATCAGTCAGAACCAGCAGTGCAGGTAACCGACAAATATTGAGAATCGTAATGACATTGAGGTACATTGTTTCATCAGTAAGAACCTACAGTGCAGAGAACAGACAAAAACAGAGAATAGCAATGACATTGAGTTACATTGTTTCATGAGTCAGAACAAGCAGTGCAAGCAACAGACAAAAACAGTGAACAGCAATGACATAGAGGTAAATTGTTTTATCAGTCAGAACCAGCAGTGCAGAGAACAGACAAAAACAGAGAATAGCAATGACATTGAGGTACATTGTTTCATGAGTCAGAACCAGCAGTGCAGAGAACAGAGAAAAAACATTGAGGCACAATGTTTCATCAAGCAGAACCAGCAGTGCAGGAAACTGGCAAAAACAGTGAACAGCGATGACATAGAAGTAAATTGTTTCATGAGTCAGAACCAGCAGTGCAAAGAACAGAGAAAAACAGAATAGCAATGACATTGAGGTACAATGTTTCATCAATCAGAACCAGCAGTGCAAGAAACTGGCAAAAACAGAGAATAGCAATGACATTGAGGTACATGGTTTCCTTAGTCAGAACCTGCAGTGCAGGGAACAGACAAAAATTGAGAATAGCAATGACATTGAGGTACAATGTCTCATGAGTCAGAACCAGTAGTGCAGAGAACAGAGAAAAACAGAGAATAGCAATGACATTGAGGTACAATGTTTCATCAATCAGAACCAGCAGTGCAGGGAACAGACAAAAATTGAGAATAGCAATGACATTGAGGTACATTGTTTCATCAGTAAGAACCTACAGTGCAGAGAACAGCGAAAAACAGAATAGCAATGACATTGAGGTACAATGTTTCATCAATCAGAACCAGCAGTGCAGGAAACTGGCAAAAACAGAGAATAGCAATGACATTGAGGTATATAGTTTCCTTAGTCAGAACCTGCAGTGCAGGGAACAGACAAAAAATGAGAATAGCAATGACATTGAGGTACATTGTCTCATGAGTCAGAACCAGCAGTGCAGAGAACAGAGAAAAACAGAGAATAGCAATGACATTGAGGTACAATGTTTCATCAATCAGAACCAGCAGTGCAGGGAACAGACAAAAATTGAGAATAGCAATGACATTGAGGTACATTGTTTCATCAGTAAGAACCTACAGTGCAGAGAACAGCGAAAAACAGAATAGCAATGACATTGAGGTACAATGTTTCATCAATCAGGACCAGCAGTGCAGGAATCTGGCAAAAATAGAGAATAGCAATGACATTGAGGTATATAGTTTCCTTAGTCAGAACCTGCAGTGCAGGGAACAGACAAAAATTGAGAATAGCAATGACATTGAGGTACATTGTCTCATCAGTCAGAACCTGCAGTGCAGGGAACAGACAAAAACAGTGAACAGCAATGACATTCGAGGAACATTTTTTCATCAGTCAGAAACAGCAGTGCACGAAACTGACAAAAACAGAGATTAGCAATGACATTGAGGTATATTGGTTCATCAGTCAGAAACTGCAGTGCGGAGAATAGACAAAAACACAGTAAACCAATGACATTGAGGTTCATTGTTTCATCAGTCAGAACCTGCAGTGCACAGAACAGACAAAAACAGAGTATAGCAAAGATATTGAGGTACAATGTTTTGTGATTCAGAACATTCAGTGCAGAGAACAGACAAAAAAAAAAGAACAGCAATGACATTGAGGTACATTGTTCCCTGAGTCAGAACCAGTAGTGCACGGAACAATGAAAACAGAGATTAGCAATGATATTGAGCAACATTGCTTTATAAGTCAGAACCAGAAGTGCAGGGGAAAAAAACAGAGAATAGCAATGACATTGAGGTACATTGTTTCATCAATCAGAACCTGCAGTGCAGAGAACAGACAAAAACTGAGAATAGAAGTGACATTGAGGAACATTGTTTCATCAATCATAACCAGCAGTGCACGGAACCATAACAAAGAACACAGTGAAAAGCAATCACATTGATGTACATTGTTCAATCGGTCAGAACCTGCAGTGCTTGGAACAAAGAAAACAGAGAATAGCAATGACATTGAGATAGATTGTTTCATGAGTCAGAACCAGCAGTGCATGGAACAAACAAAACAGAGAATATCAATGAATTGAGGCATATTGTTTTATCAGTCAGAACCAGCAGTGCAGGTAACCAACAAATATTGAGAATCGTAATGACATTGAGGTACATTGTTTCATCAGTAAGAACCTACAGTGCAGAGAACAGACAAAAACAGAGAATAGCAATGACATTGAGTTACATTGTTTCATGAGTCAGAACAAGCAGTGCAAGCAACAGACAAAAACAGTGAACAGCAATGACATAGAGGTAAATTGTTTTATCAGTCAGAACCAGCAGTGCAGAGAACAGACAAAAACAGAGAATAGCAATGACATTGAGGTACATTGTTTCATGAGTCAGAACCAGCAGTGCAGAGAACAGAGAAAAAACATTGAGGCACAATGTTTCATCAAGCAGAACCAGCAGTGCAGAAAAAACTGGCAAAAACAGTGAACAGCGATGACATAGAAGTAAATTGTTTCATGAGTCAGAACCAGCAGTGCAAAGAACAGAGAAAAACAGAATAGCAATGACATTGAGGTACAATGTTTCATCAATCAGAACCAGCAGTGCAAGAAACTGGCAAAAACAGAGAATAGCAATGACATTGAGGTACATGGTTTCCTTAGTCAGAACCTGCAGTGCAGGGAACAGACAAAAATTGAGAATAGCAATGACATTGAGGTACAATGTCTCATGAGTCAGAACCAGTAGTGCAGAGAACAGAGAAAAACAGAGAATAGCAATGACATTGAGGTACAATGTTTCATCAATCAGAACCAGCAGTGCAGGGAACAGACAAAAATTGAGAATAGCAATGACATTGAGGTACATTGTTTCATCAGTAAGAACCTACAGTGCAGCGAACAGCGAAAAACAGAATAGCAATGACATTGAGGTACAATGTTTCATCAATCAGAACCAGCAGTGCAGGAAACTGGCAAAAACAGAGAATAGCAATGACATTGAGGTATATAGTTTCCTTAGTCAGAACCTGCAGTGCAGGGAACAGACAAAAAATGAGAATAGCAATGACATTGAGGTACATTGTCTCATGAGTCAGAACCAGCAGTGCAGAGAACAGAGAAAAACAGAGAATAGCAATGACATTGAGGTACAATGTTTCATCAATCAGAACCAGCAGTGCAGGGAACAGACAAAAATTGAGAATAGCAATGACATTGAGGTACATTGTTTCATCAGTAAGAACCTACAGTGCAGAGAACAGCGGAAAAACAGAATAGCAATGACATTGAGGTACAATGTTTCATCAATCAGGACCAGCAGTGCAGGAATCTGGCAAAAATAGAGAATAGCAATGACATTGAGGTATATAGTTTCCTTAGTCAGAACCTGCAGTGCAGGGAACAGACAAAAATTGAGAATAGCAATGACATTGAGGTACATTGTCTCATCAGTCAGAACCTGCAGTGCAGGGAACAGACAAAAACAGTGAACAGCAATGACATTCGAGGAACATTTTTTCATCAGTCAGAAACAGCAGTGCACGAAACTGACAAAAACAGAGATTAGCAATGACATTGAGGTATATTGGTTCATCAGTCAGAAACTGCAGTGCGGAGAATAGACAAAAACACAGTAAACCAATGACATTGAGGTTCATTGTTTCATCAGTCAGAACCTGCAGTGCACAGAACAGACAAAAACAGAGTATAGCAAAGATATTGAGGTACAATGTTTTGTGATTCAGAACATTCAGTGCAGAGAACAGACAAAAAAAAAAGAACAGCAATGACATTGAGGTACATTGTTCCCTGAGTCAGAACCAGTAGTGCACGGAACAATGAAAACAGAGATTAGCAATGATATTGAGCAACATTGCTTTATAAGTCAGAACCAGAAGTGCAGGGGAAAAAAACAGAGAATAGCAATGACATTGAGGTACATTGTTTCATCAATCAGAACCTGCAGTGCAGAGAACAGACAAAAACTGAGAATAGAAGTGACATTGAGGAACATTGTTTCATCAATCATAACCAGCAGTGCACGGAACCATAACAAAGAACACAGTGAAAAGCAATCACATTGATGTACATTGTTCAATCAGTCAGAACCTGCAGTGCAGGGAACAGACAAAAACAGAGAATAGCAATGACATTGAGTTACATTGTTTCATGAGTCAGAACAAGTAGTGCAAGCAACAGACAAAAACAGTGAACAGCAATGACATAGAGGTAAATTGTTTCATCAGTCAGAGCCTGCAGAGCAGGGAACAGACAAAAATTGAGAATAGCAATGACATTGAGGTACAATGTCTCATGAGTCAGAACCAGTAGTGCAGAGAACAGAGAAAAACAGAGAATAGCAATGACATTGAGTTACATTGTTTCATGAGTCAGAATAAGCAGTGCAAGCAACAGACAAAAACAGTGAACAACAATGACATAGAGGTAAACTGTTTCATCAGTCAGAACCAGCAGTGCAGAGAACAGACAAAAACAGAGAATAGTAATGACATTGAGGTACACTGTTTCATGAGTCAGAACCAGCAGTGCAGAGAACAGAGAAAAAACAGAATAGCAATGACATTGAGGTACAATGTTTCATCAATCAGAACCAGCAGTGCAGGAAACTGGCAGAAACAGAGAATAGCAATGACATTGAGGTACATTGTTTCCTTAATCAGAACCTGCAGTTCAGGGAACAGACAAAAATTGAGAATAGCAATGACATTGAGGTACACTGGTTCATCAGTCAGAACCAGCAGTGAACGGAACATAGAAAACAAAGAATAGCTATGACATTAAAGTACATTGTTTCATCAGTCAGAACCAGCAGTGCAGAGAACAGAGAAAAACAGAGAATAGCAATGACATTGAGGTACATTGTTTCATCAGTAAGGACCTACAGTGCAGAGAACACAAAAACAGAGAACAGTAATGACATTAAGGTACATTGTTTCATGAGTCAGAACCAGCAGTGCAGAGAACAGAGAAAAACAGACAATAGCAATGACATTGAGGTACATTGTTTCAACAGTCAGAATCAGTAGTACATGGAACAAAGAAAATAGAGGATAGCAATGACTTTGAGGTACATTGTTTCATGAGTCAGAACCAGCAGTGCATGGAACAGAAAACAACAGAGAATAGCAATGACATTAAGGTACATTGGTTCATCAGTCAGAACCAGCAGTGAACGGAACATAGAAAACAAAGAATAGCTATGACATTAAAGTACATTGTTTCATCAGTCAGAACCAGGAGTGCAGTGAACAGACAAAAACAGAGAATATAAATGACATTGAGGTACATTGGTTCATCAGTCAGAACCTGCAGTGCAGAGAACAGACAAAAAAAAAAGAAAAGCAATGACATTGAGGTACATTGTTCCCTGAGTCAGAACCAGCAGTGCACGGAACATTGAAAAGACAGACTAGCAATGATAATGAGCTACATTGCTTCATAAGTCAGAACCAGAAGTGCAGGGGGAAAAAACAGAGAATAGCAATGACATTGAGGTACATTGTTTCATCAATCAGAACCTGCAGTGCAGAGAACAGACAGAAACAGATAATAGCAGTGACATTGAGGTACATTGTTTCATCGGTCAGAAGCAGCGCATGGAACAAACAAATCAGAGAATATCAATGAATTGAGGTATATTGTTTTATCAGTTAGAACCAGCAGTGCAGGTAACCAACAAATATTGAGAATCGTAATGACATTGAGGTACATTGTTTCATCAGTAAGAACCTACAGTGCAGAGAACAGACAAAAACAGAGAATAGCAATGACATTGAGTTACATTGTTTCATGAGTCAGAACAAGTAGTGCAAGCAACAGACAAAAACAGTGAACAGCAATGACATAGAGGTAAATTGTTTCATCAGTCAGAACCAGCAGTGCAGAGAACAGACAAAAACAGAGAATAGTAATGACATTAAGGTACATTGTTTCATCAGTAAGAACCTACAGTGCAGAGAACAGAGAAAAACAGAATAGCAATGACATTGAGGTACATTGTTTCATCAATCAGAACCTGCAGTGCAGAGAACAGACAGAAACAGATAATAGCAGTGACATTGAGGTACATTGTTTCATCGGTCAGAAGCAGCGCATGGAACAAACAAATCAGAGAATATCAATGAATTGAGGTATATTGTTTTATCAGTTAGAACCAGCAGTGCAGGTAACCAACAAATATTGAGAATCGTAATGACATTGAGGTACATTGTTTCATCAGTAAGAACCTACAGTGCAGAGAACAGACAAAAACAGAGAATAGCAATGACATTGAGTTACATTGTTTCATGAGTCAGAACAAGTAGTGCAAGCAGCAGACAAAAACAGTGAACAGCAATGACATAGAGGTAAATTGTTTCATCAGTCAGAACCAGCAGTGCAGAGAACAGACAAAAACAGAGAATAGTAATGACATTAAGGTACATTGTTTCATCAGTAAGAACCTACAGTGCAGAGAACAGAGAAAAACAGAATAGCAATGACATTGAGGTACAATGTTTCATCAATCAGAACCAGCAGTGCAGGAAACTGGCAAAAACAGAGAATAGCAATGACATTGAGGTACATGGTTTCCTTAGTCAGAACCTGCAGTGCAGGGAACAGACAAAAATTGAGAATAGCAATGACATTGAGGTACAATGTCTCATGAGTCAGAACCAGTAGTGCAGAGAACAGAGAAAAACAGAATAGCAATGACATTGAGGTACAATGTTTCATCAATCAGAACCAGCAGTGCAGGAAACTGGCAAAAACAGAGAATGGCAATGACATTGAGGTACATAGTTTCCTTCGTCAGAACCTGCAGTGCAGGGGACAAAAATTGAGAATAGCAATGACATTGAGGTACATTGTTTCATCAGTAAGAACCTAAAGTGCAGAGAACAGACAAAAACAGAGAATAGCAATGACATTGAGTTACATTGTTTCATCAATCAGAACCAGCAGTGCAGGAAACTTGCAAAAACAGAGAATAGCAATGACATTGAGGTACATTGTTTCATCAGTCAGAACCTGTTTTTGTCTGTTCTCTGCACTGCTGGGAACAGACAAAAACAGTGAACAGCAATGACATTCGAGGTACATTGTTTCATCAGTCAGAAACAGCAGTGCAGGAAACTGACAGAAATAGAGATTAGCAATGACATTGAGGTACATAGTTTCCTTAGTCAGAACCTGTAGTGCAGGGAACAGACAAAAACAAAGAACAGCAATGACATTGAGGTACATTGTTCCCTGTGTAAGAACCTACAGTGCAGAGAACAGACAAAAACAGAGAATAGCAATGACATTTAGGTACATTGCTTTATCAGTCAGAAGCAGGAGTGTAGGAAACTGACAAAAACAGAGAATAGCAATGACATTGAGGTACATAGTTTCATTAATCAGAACCAGCAGTGCAGGAAACAGACAAAAATAGAGAATCGCAATGATATTGAGGTATATTGTTTCATCAGTCAGAACCAGCAGTGCAGAGAACAGACAAAAACAATGAATAGTAATGACATTTATGTACATTGGTTCATCAGTCAGAACCTGCAGTGCATAGAACAGAAAAAAACACAGTTAATCAATTACATTGAGGTTCATTGCTTCATCAGTCAGAACCTGCAGTGCAGAGAACAAACAAAAACGGAGAATAGCAAAGATATTTAGGAACATTGTTTTGTGATTCAGAACATTCAGTGCAGAGAACAGACAAAAACAAAGAACAGCAATGACATTCGAAGTACATTGTTTTATTAGTCAGAACCAGCAGAGCAGGGGACAAAAACAAAGAAGAGTAATGACATTGAGGTACATTGTTTCATAAGTCAGAACCAGCAGTGCAGAGAACAGACAAAAACAGTGAACAGCAATGACATTCGAAGTACATTGTTTCATTAGTCAGAACAAGCAGTGCAGGGAACAGAGAATATCAATGACATTGAGGTGCATTGTTTCATCAGTCAGAACCAGCAGTACAGTGAACAGACAAAACCAGAGAATAACAATGACATTGAGGTACATTGTTTCATCAGTCAGAACCTACGGTGCAGAGAACAGACAAAAATTGAGAATAGCAATGACATTGAGTTACATTGTTTCATGAGTCAGAACAAGCAGTGCAGGCAAAAGACAAAAACAATTAACAGCAAAGACATAGAGGTAAATTGTTTCCTCAGTCAGAATCAGCAATGTAGAGAACAGACAAAAACAGAGAATAGTAATGACATTGAGGTACATTGTTTCATGAGTCAGAAACAGCAGTGCAGAGAACAGAGAAAAACAGACAATAGCAATGACATTGAGGTAGATTGTTTCATTAATCAGAACCACCAGTGCAGGAAAATGGCAAAAACAGAGGAATAGCAATGACATTGAGGTACATAGTTTCATCAGTCAGAACCTGCAGTGCAGGGAACAGACAAAAAATGAGAATAGCAATGACATTGAGGTACTTTGTTTAATCAGTAAGAACCTACAGTGCAGAGAAAAGACAAAAGCAGAGAATAGCAATGACATTGAGGTACATTGTTTCATCAGTCAGAACAAGCAGTGCAGGAAACTGGCAAAAACAGAGAATATCAATGACATTGAGGTACATAGTATCATCAGTCAGAACCTGCAGTGCAGGGAACAGACAAAAACAGTGAACAACAATGACATTCGACGTACATTATTTCATTAGTCAGAACCAGCAGAGCAGGGGACATAAACCGAGAAAAGCAATGACATTGAGGTACATTGTTTCATAAGTCAGAACCAGCAGTGCAGAGAAAAGACAAAAACAGAGAATTGCAATGACATTGAGGTACATAGTTTCATCAGTCAGAACCTACAGTGCAGGGAACAGACAAAATTTGAGAATAGCAATGACATTGAGTTATATTGTATATTGTTGAGGTATATTGTTTCATCAGTCAGAACAAGCAGTAGAGGGAACAGAGAAAAACCGAGAATAGCAATGACATTGAGGTATATTGTTTCATCAGTCAGAATCAGCAGTACAGTGAGCAGACAAAACCAGAGAATAACAATGACATTGAGGTACATTGTTTCATCAGTCAGAACCAGCAGTGCAGGAAACTGGCAAAAACAGAGAATAGCAATGAGATTGAGGTATATAGTTTCATCAGTAAGAACCTGCAGTACGGGGAACAGACAAAAACAGTGAACAGCAATGACATTCGAGGTACATTGTTTATTAGTGAGAACCAGCAGTGCAGGGGACAAAAACAGAGAAGAGCAATGACATTGAGGTGCAGTGTTTCATCAGTAAGAACCTACAGCGCAGAGAACAGACAAAAACAGAGAATAGCAATGACATAGAGGTACATAGTTTGATCAGTCAGAACCAGCAGTGCAGGCAACAGACAAAAACAGTGCACAACAATGAAATTCGAGGTATATTGTTTTATTAGTCAGAACCAGCAGTGCAGGGGACAGATAAAAACAGAGAATGGCAATGACATGTAGATACATAGTTTCATCAGTCAGAACCAGCAGTGCAGAGAACAGACAAAAACAAAGTATTGTAATGATATTGAGGTACATTGTTTCATGCATCAGAACCAGCAGTGCAGGGAACAGACAAACACAGAGACTAGCAATGATATCGGGGTACATTGTTTCATGAGTCAGAACCAACAGTGCAGAGAACAGACAAAAACAAAGAATTGTAATGACATTGAGGTACATTGTTTCATGCATCAGAACCAGCAGTGCAGGGAACAGACAAACACAGAGACTAGCAGTAATATCGGGGTACATTGCTTCATGAGTCAGAACCAGCAGTGCAGGGAACAGACAAGTACAGTGCCACATAACTATAAGAAGAGGAGCAGCAGGTCACTATATTGAGGTTGATCAGAGTGGGAGCAATTTTCCTTTTATGGTTCAATTTGCAGTATTATTGCTAATTGTATCAGTGCTATATTCTTTTTCACCACTAGATGTCACCAAATGACAACATATAAATGTAACATGACTTCACTGTGTTCAGTAATGTGCTGAAATTGTCTATAGAAGCTGCACTTGTACCATGAGTTATTTATGGAAATTGAGAATTCACTTTGAGGTACATTGTTTCATGAGTCAGACCCAGCAGTGCAGAGAACAGAGAACGACAGACAATGGCAATGACTCTTACAATTAACTATAAACACAGTGAGAATGCGGACAACTTGAAAGTTGGGAATTCACTTGGAAATACATTGTATTAACAGTCAGAACCAGCAGTGCAGGAAACAGAAAAAAACAGAGAATAGCAATGGCATTGAGATGTATTGTTTCATGAGTCAGAACCAGCAGCGCAGAGAACAGACAAAAACGGAAATTAGCAATGACATTGAGGTACATTGGTTCATCAGTCAGAACCTGCAGTGCAGGGAACAGACAAAAAATGAGAATAGCAATGACATTGAGGTACTTTGTTTAATCAGTAAGAACCTACAGTGCAGAGAGAAGACAAAAACAGAGAATAGCAATGACAATGAGGTACATTGTTTCATCAGTCAGAACCAGCAGTGCAGGAAACTGGCAAAAACAGAGAATAGCAATGACATTGAGGTACATTGTTTCATGAGTCAGAACCAGCAGTGCAGAGAACAGAGAAAAACTGACAATAGCAAGGACATTGAGGTACATTGTTTCATTAATCACAACCACCAGTGCAAGAAACTGGCAAAAACAGAGAATAGCAATGACCTTGAGGTATATAGTTTCATCAGTCAGAACCTGCAGTGCAGGGATCAGACAGAAACGAAAATTAGCAATGACATTGAGGTACATTGGTTCATCAGTCAGAACCTGCAGTGCAGGGAACAGACAAAAAATGAGAATAGCAATGACATTGAGGTACATAGTTTCCTTCGTCAGAACCTGCAGTGCAGGGAACAGACAAAAACTGAGAATAGCAATGACATTGAGGTACAGCAGGAAACTGACAAAAACAGAGGACAGCAATGACATTGAGGTACATAGTTTCATCAGTCAGAACCAGCAGTGCAGGGAACAGACAAAAAATGAGAATAGCAATGACATTGAGGTACTTTGTTTAATCAGTAAGAACCTACAGTGCAGAGAACAGACAAAAACAGACAATAGCAATGACATTGAGGTACATTGTTTCATTAATCAGAACCACCAGTGCAGGAAACTGACAAAAACAGAGGACAGCAATGACATTGAGGTACATAGTTTCATCAGTCAGAACCTGCAGTGCAGGGAACAGACAAAAAATGAGAATAGCAATGACATTGAGGTACTTTGTTTAATCAGTAAGAACCTACAGTGCAGAGTAAAGACAAAAACAGAGAATAGGTACATTGTTTCATCAGTCAGAACCAGCAGTGCAGGAAACTGGCAAAAACAGAGAATAGCAATGACATTGAGGTACATTGTTTCATGAGTCAGAACCAGCAGTGCAGAGAACAGGGAAAAACAGACAATAGCAATGACATTGAGGTACATTTTTTCATTAATCAGAACCACCAGTGCAGGAAACTGGCAACAACAGAGAATAGCAATGACATTGAGGTACTTTTTTTAATCAGTAAGAACCTACAATGCAGAGAAAAGACAAAAACAGAGAATAGCAATGACATTGAGGTACAGTTTCATCAGTCAGAACCAGCAGTGCAGAGAACAGACAAAAACAAAGTATTGTAATGATATTGAGGTACATTGTTTCATGCATCAGAACCAGCAGTGCAGGGAACAGACAAACACAGAGACTAGCAATGATATCGGGGTACATTGTTTCATGAGTCAGAACCAACAGTGCAGAGAACAGACAAAAACAAAGAATTGTAATGACATTGAGGTACATTGTTTCATGCATCAGAACCAGCAGTGCAGGGAACAGACAAACACAGAGACTAGCAGTAATATCGGGGTACATTGCTTCATGAGTCAGAACCAGCAGTGCAGGGAACAGACAAGTACAGTGCCACATAACTATAAGAAGAGGAGCAGCAGGTCACTATATTGAGGTTGATCAGAGTGGGAGCAATTTTCCTTTTATGGTTCAATTTGCAGTATTATTGCTAATTGTATCAGTGCTATATTCTTTTTCACCACTAGATGTCACCAAATGACAACATATAAATGTAACATGACTTCACTGTGTTCAGTAATATGCTGAAATTGTCTATAGAAGCTGCACTTCTACCATGAGTTATTTATGGAAATTGAGAATTCACTTTGAGGTACATTGTTTCATGAGTCAGACCCAGCAGTGCAGAGAACAGAGAACGACAGACAATGGCAATGACTCTTACAATTAACTTTAAACTCAGTGAGAATGCGGACAACATGAAAGTTGGGAATTCACTTGGAAATACATTGTATTAACAGTCAGAACCAGCAGTGCAGGAAACAGACAAAAACAGAGAATAGAAATGGCATTGAGATGTATTGTTTCATGAGTCAGAACCAGGAGCGCAGAGAACAGACAAAAACGGAAATTAGCAATGACATTGAGGTACATTGGTTCATCAGTCAGAACCTGCAGTGCAGGGAACAGACAAAAAATGAGAATAGCAATGACATTGAGGTACTTTGTTTAATCAGTAAGAACCAGCAGTGCAAGAAACTGGCAAAAACAGAGAATAGCAATGACATTGAGGTACATTGTTGCATGAGTCAGAACCAGCAGTGCAGAGAACAGAGAAAAACTGACAGTAGCAATGACATTGAGGTACATTGTTTCATTAATCAGAACCACCAGTGCAAGAAACTGGCAAAAACAGAGAATAGCAATGACCTTGAGGTATATAGTTTCATCAGTCAGAACCTGCAGTGCAGGGATCAGACAAAAATGAAAATTAGCAATGACATTGAGGTACATTGGTTCATCAGTCAGAACCTGCAGTGCAGAGAACAGACAAAAAATGAGAATAGCAATGACATTGAGGTACTTTGTTTCATCAGTCAGAACCAGCAGTGCAGGAAACTGGCAAAAACAGTGAATAACAATGACATTGAGGTATATTGTTTCATGAGTCAGAACCAGCAGTGCAGAGAACATAGAAAAACAGACAATAGCAATGACATTGAGGTACATTGTTTCATTAATCAGAACCACCAGTGCAAGAAACTGGCAAAAACAGAGAATAGCAATGACCTTGAGGTATATAGTTTCATCAGTCAGAACCTGCAGTGCAGGGAACAGACAAAAATTGAGAATAGCAATGACATTGAGGTACTTTGTTTAATCAGTAAGAACCTACCATGCAGGGAACAGACAAAAAATGAGAATAGCAATGACATTGAGGTACTTTGTTTAATCAGTAAGAACCTACAGTGCAGAGAGAAGACAAAAACAGAGAATAGCAATGACATTGAGGTACATTGTTTCATCAGTCAGAACCAGCAGTGCAGAGAACATAGAAAAACAGACAATAGCAATGACATTGAGGTACATTGTTTCATCAGTCAGAACCAGCATTGCAGGAAACTGGCAAAAACAGAGAATAGCAATGACATTGAGGTACATAGTATCATCAGTCAGAACCGACAGTACAGTGAACAGACAAAACCAGAGAATAACAATGACATTGAGGTATATTGTTTCATCAGTCAGAACCTACGGTGCAGAGGACAAAAACAGAGAATAGCAATGACATTGAGTAACATTGTTTCATGAGTCAGAACAAGCAGTGCAGGCAACAGACAAAAACAATTAACAGCAAAGACGTAGAGGTAAATTGTTTCCTCAGTCAGACCCAGCAATGCAGAGAACAGACAAAAACAGAGAATAATAATGACATTGAGGTACATTGTTTCATGAGTCAGAACCAGCAGTGCAGAGAACAGAGAAAAACTGACAATAGCAATGACATTGAGGTACATTGTTTCATTAATCAGAACCACCAGTGCAGGAAACTGGCAAAAACAGAGAATAACAATGACATTGAGGTATATAGTTTCATCAGTCAGAACCTGCAGTGCAGGGAACAGACAAAAATTGAGAATAGCAATGACAATGAGGTACTTTGTTTAATCAGTAAGAACCTACAGTGCAGAGAAAAGACAAAAACCGAGAATATCAATGACATTGAGTTACATTGTTTCATGAGTCAGAACAAGTAGTGCAAGCAACAGACAAAAACAGTGAACAGCAATGACATAGAGGTAAATTGTTTCATGAGTCAGAACCAGCAGTGCAGAGAACAGACAAAAACAGAGAATAGTAATGACATTAAGGTACATTGTTTCATGAGTCAGAACCAGCAGTACAGAGAACAGAGAAAACCAAAATAGCAATGACATTGCGGTACAATGTTTCATCAATCAGAACCAACAGTGCAGGAAACTGGCAAAAACAGAGAATAGAAATGACATTGTGGTACATGGTTTCCTTAGTCAGAACCTTCAGTGCAGGGAACAGACAAAAATTGAGAATAGCAATGACATTGAGGTACATTGCCTCATGAGTCAGAACAAGTAGTGCAGAGAACAGAGAAAAACAGAGAATAGCAATGACATTGAGGTACAATGTTTCATCAATCAGAACCAGCAGTGCAGGAAACTGGCAAAAACAGAGAATGGCAATGACATTGAGGTACATAGTTTCCTTCGTCAGAACCTGCAGTGCAGGGAACAGACAAAAATTGAGAATAGCAATGACATTGAGGTACATTGTTTCATCAGTAAGAACCTACAGTGCAGAGAACAGACAAAAACAGACAATAGCAATGACATTGAGGTACATTGTTTCATTAATCAGAATTACCAGTGCAGGAAACTGACAAAAACAGAGGACAGCAATGACATTGAGGTACATAGTTTCATCAGTCAGAACCTGCAGTGCAGGGAACAGACAAAAAATGTGAATAGCAATGACATTGAGGTACTTTGTTTAATCAGTAAGAACCTACAGTGCAGAGAATGGACAAAAACAGAGAATAGCAATGACATTGAGGTACATTGTTTCATTAGTCTGAACCAGCAGTGCAGGAAACTGGCAAAAACAGAGAATAGCAATGACATTGAGGTACATTGTTGCATGAGTCAGAACCAGCAGTGCAGAGAACAGGGAAAAACAGACAATAGCAATGACATTGAGGTACATTTTTTCATTAATCAGAACCACCAGTGCAGGAAACTGGCAACAACAGAGAATAGCAATGACATTGAGGTACTTTTTTTAATCAGTAAGAACCTACAATGCAGAGAAAAGACAAAAACAGAGAATAGCAATGACTTTGAGGTACATAGTATCATCAGTCAGAACCTGCAGTGCAGGGAACAGAAAAAAATTAGAGAATATCAATGACATTGAGGTACATAGTTTCATCAGTCAGAACCTACAATGCAGGGAACAGACAAAAATTGAGAATAGCAATGACATTGAGGTACATTGTTTCATCAGTCAGAACAAGCAGTGCAGGCAACAGACAAAAACAGTGAACAGCAATGACATTCGAGGTACATTGTTTCATTAGTCAAACAAGCAGTGCAGGGAACAGACAAAAACAGAGAATATCAATGACATTGAGGTACATTGTTTCATCAGTCAGAATCAGCAGTACAGTGAACAGACAAAACCAGAGAATAACAATGACATTGAGGTACATTGTTTCATCAGTCAGAACCTACGGTGCAGAGAACAGACAAAAACAGAGAATAGCAATGACATTGAGTTACATTGTTTAATGAGTCAGAACAAGCAGTGCAGGCAACAGACAAAAACAATTAACAGCAAAGACATAGAGGTTAATTGTTTCCTCAGTCAGAATCAGCAATGCAGAGAACAGAGAAAAACAGTCAATAGCAATGACATTGAGGTACATGGTTTCATTAATCAGAACCACCAGTGCTGGAAACTGGCAAAAACAGAGGAATAGCAATGACATTGAGGTACATAGTTTCATCAGTCAGAACCAGCAGTGCAGGGAACAGACAAAAACAGTGAATAGCAATGACATTCGACGTACATTATTTCATTAGTCAGAACCAGCAGAGCAGCGGACATAAAACGAGAAAAGCAATGACATTGAGGTACATTGTTTCATCAGTCAGAACCAGCAGTGCAGAGAGCAGACAAAAACAGAAAATTGCAATGACATTGAGGTACATTGTTTCATCAGTCAGAACCAGCAGTGCAGGAAACTGGCAAAAACAGAGAATAGCAATGAGATTGAGGTATATAGTTTCATCAGTAAGAACCTGCAGTGCTGGGAACAGAGAAAAACCGAGAATAGCAATGACATTGAGGTATATTGTTTCATCAGTCAGAACCAGCATTACAGTGATCAGACAAAACCAGAGAATAACAATGACATTGAGGTACATTGTTTCATCAGTCAGAACCAGCAGTGCAGGAAACTGGCAAAAACAGAGAATAGCAATGAGATTGAGGTATATAGTTTCATCAGTAAGAACCTGCAGTGCTGGGAACAGACAAAAACAGTGAACAGCAATGACATTCGAGGTACATTGTTTTATTAGTGAGAACCAGCAGTGCAGGGGACAAAAACAGAGAAGAGCAATGACATTGAGGTGCAGTGTTTCATCAGTAAGAACCTACAGTGCAGAGAACAGACAAAAACAGAGAATAGCAATGACATAGAGGTACATAGTTTGATCAGTCAGAACCAGCAGTGCAGGCAACAGACAAAAACAGTGCACAACAATGAAAATCGAGGTAAATTGTTTTATTAGTCAGAACCAGCAGTGCAGGGGACAAAAACAGAGAATAGCAATGACATTGAGATAAATTGTTTCATCAGTCATTACCAGCAGTGCAGAGAACAGACGAAAACAGAGACTAGCAACGACATTGGGGTACATTGTTTCATCAGTCAGAACTAGCAGTGCAGTGAACAGATAAAAAAAGAGAATGGCAATGACATGTAGATACATAGTTTCATAAGTCAGAACAAGCAGTGCAGGCAACAGACAAAAACAGTTTACAGCAATGACATTTGAGGTACATTGTTTCATCAGCCAGAACCAGCAGTGCAGAGAACAGACAAAAACAAAGAATTGTAATGATATTGAGGTACATTGTTTCATGCATCAGAACCAGCAGTGCAGGGAACAGACAAACACAGAGACTAGCAATGATATTGCGGTACATTGTTTCATGAGTCAGAACCAACAGTGCAGAGAACAGACAAAAACAAAGAATTGTAATGACATTGAGGTACATTGTTTCATGCATCAGAACCAGCAGTGCAGGGAACAAACACAGAGACTAGCAATAATATCAGGGTACATTGTTTCATGAGTCAGAACCAGCAGTGCAGGGAACAGACAAGTACAGTGCCACATAACTATTAGAAGAGGAGCAGCAGGTCACTATATTGAGGTTGATCAGAGTGGGAGCAATTTTCCTTTTATGGTTCAATTTGCAGTATTATTGCTAATTGTATCAGTGCTATATTCTTTTTCACCACTAGATGTCACCAAATGACAACATATAAATGTAATATGACGTCACTGTGTTCAGTAATGGGCTGAAATTGTCTATAGAAGCTGCACTTGTACCATGAGGTATTTATGGAAATTGAGAATTCACTTTGAGGTATATTGTTTCATGAGTCAGACCCAGCAGTGCAGAGAACAGAGAACGACAGACAATGGCAATGACTCTTACAATTAACTATAAACTCAGTGAGAATGCGGTCAACATGAAAGTTGGGAATTCACTTGGAAATACATTGTATTAACAGTCAGAACCAGCAGTGCAGGAAACAGACAAAAACAGAGAATAGCAATGGCATTGAGATGTATTGTTTCATGAGTCAGAACCAGCAATGCAGAGAACAGACAAAAACAGAGATTAGCAATGACATTGAGGTACATTGGTTCATCAGTCAGAACCTGCAGTGCAGCGAACAGACAAAAAATGAGAATAGCAATGACATTGAGTTTAATCAGTAAGAACCTACAGTGCAGAGAACAGACAAAAACAGAGATTAGCAATGACATTGAGGTACATTGTTTCATCAGTCCGAACCAGCAGTGCAGAGAACAGAGAAAAACAGACAATAGCAATGACATTGAGGTACATTGTTTCATTAATCAGAACCACCAGTGCAGGAAACTGGCAAAAACAGAGAATAGCAATGACCTTGAGGTATATAGTTTCATCAGTCAGAACCTGCAGTGCAGGGAATAGACAAAAATTGAGAATAGCAATGACATTGAGGTACTTTGTTTAATCAGGAAGAACCTACAGTCCAGAGAAAAGACAAAAACAGAGAATATCAATGACATTGAGGTACATTGTTTCATCAGTCAGAGCCAGCAGAGCAGGAAACTGCTAAAAACAGAGAATAGCAATGACATTGAGGTACATTGTTTCATCAGTCAGAACCTACGGTGCAGAGAACAGACAAAAACAGAGAATAGCAATGACATTGAGTTACATTGTTTCATGAGTCAGAACAAGCAGTGCAGGCAACAGACAAAAACAATTAACAGCAAAGACATAGAGGTAAATTTTTTCCTCAGTCAGAACTAGCAATGCAGAGAACAGACAAAAACAGAGAATCATAATGACATTGAAGTACATTGTTTCATGAGTCAGAACCAGCAGTGCAGAGAACAGAGAAAAACAGACAATAGCAATGACATTGAGGTACATTGTTTCTTAATCAGAACCACCAGTGCAGGAAACTGGCAAAAACAGAAAATAGCAATGATATTGAGGTATATAGTTTCATGAGTCAGAACCTGCAGTGCAGGGAACAGACAAAAATTGAGAATAGCAATGACATTGAGGTACTTTGTTTAATCAGTAAGAACCTACAGTGCAGAGAAAAGACAAAAACAGAGAATATCAATGACATTGAGGTACATTGTTTCATCAGTGAGAACCAGCAGTGCAGAAAACTGGCAAAAACAGAGAATAGCAATGACATTGAGGTACATAGTATCATCAGTCAGAACCTGCAGTGCAGGGAACAGACAAAAACAGTGAACAGCAATGACATTCGAGGTACATTATTTCATTAGTCAGAACCAGCAGAGCAGGGGACATAAACCAATAAAAACAATGACAATGAGGTTCATTGTTTCATCAGTCAGAACCAGCAGTACAGTGAACAGACAATACCAGAGAATAACAATGGCATTGAGGTACATTGTTTCATCAGTCAGAACCTATGGTGCAGAGAACAGACAAAAACAGAGAATAGCAATGACATTGAGTTACATTGTTTCATGAGTCAGAACAAGCAGTGCAGGCAACAGACAAAAACAATTAACAGCAAAGACATAGAGGTAAATTGTCTCCTCAGTCAGAACCAGCAATGCAGAGAATAGACAAAAACAGAGAATAATAATGACATTGAGGTACATTGTTTCATGAGTCAGAACCAGCAGTGCAGAGAACAGAGAAAAACAGACAATAGCAATGACATTGAGGTAAATTGTTTCATTAATCAGAACCACCAGTGCAGGAAACTGGCAAAAACAGAGAATAGCAATGACATTGAGGTACATAGTTTCATCAGTCAGAACCTGCAGTGCAGGGAACAGACAAAAATTGAGAATAGCAATGACATTGAGGTACTTTGTTTAATCAGTAAGAATCTTCAGTGCAGAGAAAAGACAAAAACAGAGAATAGCAATGACATTGAGGTACATTGTTTCATCAGTCAGAACCAGCAGTGCAGTAAACTGGCAAAAACAGAGAATAGCAATGACATTGAGGTACATAGTATCATCAGTCAGAACCTGCAGTGCAGGGAACAGACAAAAACAGTGAATAGCAATGACATTCGAGGTACATAATTTATTTAGTCAGAACCAGCAGAGCAGGGAACATAAACCGAGAAAAGTTATGACATTGAGGTACATTGTTTCATCAGTCAGAACCAGCAGTGCAGAGAACAGACAAAAACAGAGAATAGCAATGACATTAATGTACATTGTTTCATCAGTCAGAATCAGCAGTGCAAGGAA
Organism: Xenopus laevis; assembly: GCF_017654675.1. Taxonomy (NCBI): domain Eukaryota; kingdom Metazoa; phylum Chordata; class Amphibia; order Anura; family Pipidae; genus Xenopus; species Xenopus laevis. The sequence continues at coordinate 7,274,335 of NC_054385.1, forward strand.
CAAAGAATGACAGACAATGGCAATGACTGATACACTTAACTATCAACCCAGTGAGAATGAGGAAAACATGGAAATTGGAATTCACTTAGAGAAATATTGTTTCATCAGTCTGACCCAGCAATGCAGGGAACAGACAAAAACAGAGAAAGCATTGACATTGAGGTACATTGTTTCATCAGTCAGAACATGCAGTGCAGAGAACAGACAAAATGATATTGAGGTACAATATTCCCTGAGTCAGAACCAGCAGTGCACGGAACAATGAAAACAGAGACTAGCAATGATATTGAGGTACATTGTTTCATAAGTCAGAACCTGTAGTGCAGAGAACAGACAAAAACAGAGAATATCAATGACATTGAGGTACATTGTATCATCAGTCAGAATCAGCAGTACAGTGAACAGACAAAACCAGGGAATAACAATGACATTGAGGTACATTGTTTCATCAGTCAGAACCTACGGTGCAGAGAACAGACAAAAACAGAGAATAGCAATGACATTGAGTTACATTGTTTAATGAGTCAGAACAAGCAGTGCAGGCAACAGACAAAAACAATTAACAGCAAAGACATAGAGGTAAATTGTTTCCTCAGTCAGAATCAGCAATGCAGAGAACAGAGATAAACAGACAATAGCAATGACATTGAGGTACATGGTTTCATTAATCAGAACCACCAGTGCAGGAAACTGGCAAAAACAGAGGAATAGCAATGACATTGAGGTACATAGTATTTTCAGTCAGAACCAGCAGTGCAGAGAACAGACAAAAAAAGAATAGCAATGACATTGAGGTACATTGTTTCATCAATCATAACCAGCAGTGCATGTAACAAAGAAAACAAAGAATAGCAATGACATTGAGATACATTGTTTCATGAGGCAGAACCAGCAGTGCACGGAACAAAGAAATTAGAGAAAAGCAATGATATTATTGTACATTGTTTCATCAATCAGAATGAGCAGTATAGAGAACAGACAGAAACAGAGAATAACAATAACATTGAGATACATTGTTTCATCAGTCATTACCAGCAGTGCAGAGAACAGAGAATAGCAACGACATGAGGCACATTGTTTCATCAGCCAGAACCAGCAGTGCAGAGAACAAACAAAAACAAAGAATTTTAATGACATTGAGGTACATTGTTTCATGTGTCAGAACAAAACAGAGAACAATAATGACATTGAGGTACGTTGTTTCATCAGTCAGAACAAGCAGTGCAGAGACCAGACAAGGACAGACAATAGCAAAGACATTGTGATGTATTGTTTCATGAGTCAGAACCAGCAGTGCAGGGAACACACAAAACAGAGAATAGCAATGACATAGAGGTACATTGTTTCATCAGCCAGAACAAGCAGTGCAGAGAACAGACAATAACAAAGAATTGTAATGACATTGAGGTACATTGTTTTGTGAGTCAGAACTAGCAGTGCAGAGAACAGACAAAAAAAGAGAATAGCAATGACATTGAGGCACATTGTTTCATCAGTCAGGATCTGCAGTGCAGAGATCAGACAAAAACAAAGAACAACTATGACATTGAGGTACATTGTTTCATGAGTCAGAACCAGCAGTGCAGAGAACAGAATAAAACAGAGAATAGCAATGACATTGAGGTACATAGTTTCATCAGTTAGAACCAGCATTGCAGAGAACAGACAAAAACAGAGAATAGCAATGACATTGAGGTACATTGTTTCATGCATCAGAACCAGCAGTGCAGGGAACAGACAAACACAGAGACTAGCAATGATACCGGGGTACATTGATTCATGAGTCAGAACCAGCAGTGCAGGGAACAGACAAGTACAGTGCCACATAACTATAAGAAGAGGAGCAGCAGGTCACTATATTGAGGTTAATCAGAGTGGGAGCAATTTTCCTTTTATGGTTCAATTTGCAGTATTATTGCTAATTGTATTAGTGCTATATTCTTTTTCACCACTAGATGTCACCAAATGACAACAAATAAATGTAACATGCCGTCACTGTGTTCAGTAATGGGCTGAAATTGTCTATAGAAGCTGCACTTGTACCATGAGGCATTTATGGAAATTGGGAAATCACTTATAGGTACATTGTTTCATAAGTCAGATCAAGCAGTGCAAGGAATAGACAAGGACACATAAAGACAATGCAAATAGCAAATAACTATAAACCCAGTGTGAATGAGGAATAAAAGGATATTGGGAAGTCACTTTGAGATACATTGTTTCATGAATCAAAACCAGCACTGCAGTGAACAGAGAAGGACAGACAATGGCAATGACTCTTACAATTAACTATAAACCCAGTGAGAATGCGAAAAACATGGAAGTTGGGAATTCACTTAGAAATACATTGTATTAACAGTCAGAACCAGCAGTGCAGGAAACAGACAAAAATGGAGAATAGCAAAGATATTGAGGTACATTGTTTCGTGAGTCAGAACATTCAGTGCAGAGAACAGACAAAAACAAAGAACAGCAATGACATTGAGTTACATTGTTCCCTGAGTCAGAACCAGCAGTGCACGGAGCAATGAAAACACAGACAAACAATGATATTGAGGTACATTGTTTCATAAGTCAGAACCTGTAGTTCAGAGAACATAGAAAACAATGAATAGCTATGACATTAAAGTACATTGTTTCATCAGTCAGAACCAGCAGTACAGAGAACAGACAATAAGAGAGAATAGCAATGACATTGAAGTACATTGTTTTATTAGTCAGAACCAGCAGTGCAGTGGACAAAAACAGAGTATAGCAATGACATTGAGGTACATTGGTTCATTAGTCAGAACCTGCAGTGCAGAGAACAGACAAAAGCACAGAAAAGCAATGACATTGAGGTACATTGTTTAATCAGTCAGAACCTGCAGTGCAGAAAACAGAGAATAGCAAAGATATTGAGGTACTTTGTTTCGTGAGTCAGAACATTCAGTGCAGAGAACAGACAAAAACAATGAACAGCAATGACATTGAGGTACATTGTTCCCTGAGTCAGAACCAGCAGTGCACGGAACAATGAAAACACAGACTAGCAATGATATTGAGGTACATTGTTTCATCAGTCAGAACCAGCAGTGCACGGAACAAAGAAAACAGAGAATATAAATGAATTGGGGTATATTGTTTTATCAGTCATTACCAGCATAGCAGGAAACAGACAAAAACAGAGATAACAATGACATTGAGGTACTTTGTTTTATGAGTCAGAACCAGCAGTGCAGGGAACAGACAAAAACAGAGAATAGCGATGTTACCGAGGTAAATTGTTTCATCAGTCAGAACCAGCAGCGCAGAGGACAAAAACAGAGAATAGTAATGACATTGATGTACATTGTTTCATGAATCAGAACCAGCAGTGCAGAGAACAGACAAGAACAGATAATAGCAATGGCATTGAGGTCCACAGTGGCGTAACTACCGGGGGAACAAGGGGTGCGATTGGGCCAGGGCCCGCACCCCCTCAGGGCCCCACCAGGGCCCGCCCCCCTCTAGTTACGTCACTGGAGGTACATAGTTTCATCAGTCAGAACCTGCAGTGCAGGGAACAGACAAAAACAGTTAACAGCAATGACATTCGAGGTACATTGTTTTATTAGTCAGAACCAGCAGTGCAGGGGACAAAAACAGAGAATAGCAATGACATCGATGTACATTGTTTCATCAGTCAGAACCAGCAGTGTAGAGGACAAAAACAGAGAATAGTAATGACATTGAGGTACATTGTTTCATGAATCAGAACCAGCAGTGCAGAGAACAGACAAAAACAGAGAATAGCAATGACATCAGGGAACAGACAAAAACAGAGAATAGCAATGACATTGAGGTACATAGTTTCATCAGTCAGAACCAGCAGTGCAGGCATCAGACAAAAACAGTGAACAGCAATGACATTCGAGGTACATTGTTTCATTATTCAAAACCAGCAGTCAAAAGACCAGACAAAAACAGAGAACATTGTTTCATCAGTCAGAACCAGCAGAGAACGGAACTCAGAAAGCAGATAATAGTCAATGATATTGATGTACATTGTTTCATCAGTCAGAACCAGCAGTACAAAGAACAGACAAAAATAGAGAACAGCAATGACATTGAGGTACATTGTTTGATCAGTCAGAACCAGCAATGCAGAGAACAGACAGAAACAGAGAATAGCAATGACATTAAGGTCCATTGTTTCATCAGTAAGAACCTACAGTGCAGAGAACAGACAACAACAGAGAACAGCAATGGCATTGAGGTACATTGTTTCATGAGATAGAACTAGCAGTGCACGGAACAAAGAAATTAGAGAAAAGCAAAGACATTATTGTACTTTGTTTTATCAGCCAGAACCAGCAGTGCAGAGAACAGACATAAACAGAGACTAACAATGACATTGAGGTACATTGTTTCATCAGTCAGAACAAGCAGCGCAGGCAACAGACAAAAACAGTGAACAGCAATAACATTGAGGTACATTGTTTCATGCGTCAGAACCAGCAGTGCAGATAACACACAAAACCAGAGAATAGCAATGACATTGAGGTACATTGTTTCATCAGTCAGAACCAGTAGTACAGAGAACAGACAAAAACAGTGAACAGCAATGACATTCAAGGTACATTGCTTCATTAGTCAGAACCAGCAGTGCAGAGAACAGACAAAAACAGTGCTATATTCTTTGTCACCACTAGATGTCACTAAATGACAACAAATAAATGTAACATGAAGTCACTGTGTTTGGTAATGGGCTGGATTTGTCTAAAGAAACTGCACTTTTACAAGTCATAGGGGCTCAGCAGGGAGGGGCAGGGTCTCCAGATGGGACTGGGGCTGAAGCAAATAACTTTACTTCTTTTAATATTTAAAGGGGATGTTTACCTTTAAGACAACTTTTAGTCTGATGCGGAGAGTGATATTTGGAAAAAAATTGCAATTGGTTTTCATTTTTTATTATTTTTGTTTTTTGGGTTATTTAGCTTTTTATTCAGCAGCTCTCCAGTTTACAGTAATAAAAAGTAACGAGGGGATCTTGGGATGTTGCGCTCTTGGTCTCCCCCCACACACACACACACACTATTGTACTGCAAGTCCATTGGAAATTATTAATGTGAAGTCACACGGCTACAAAATGCCAAAAACATCCCCTGCCATAGACAATAGTGAGAGTTGCCTCAGCTAAAGCAAATGTAGTGTCTTAGTAAAGCCAATTATCACTGTCTATTTTGTAGCTGTGACAAGTAGCTGCTACTAGTGGCCCTGTGTGTCTTCACCTTAAAAATCCCACTCTCCTTCCCTGGGCACCTTGAGTATTACTGATATCACTGCTGAGAGTGTGGGGCTATTGCCACCGTCCCCCCCATGCTGATCATTCAGTGGAATAAATACAAAGTGATTTACAAATCTCAAACAGTAACAGACTGACTCACTGGGGCTCATTTATCAACACTGGGCAAATTAGCCCATGGGCAGTTACCTATAGCAACCAATCAGTGATTAGCTTTTTATAGCCAGCTGCAAGTAGAACAATGAATGCAGCAAATTGATTGGTTGCCATGGATACATTTGCCCAGTGTTGATAAATAAGCCCCACTGACTGTACAAAAGGACTTTGATGTAGAAATAAAATCTGAGGATTAAAAGGAGTCAGTTTTGTGTCTCCTGTGAGTGGAATAGAGAAAAATCACTTACCTGCAAATATCACACTCAGTAGTGATATCCAATCCCTCTAGATCCCTCACACTCTCACTCTGTCTCTCTACATAGAAACATTCTCCCTCCTATTTATATTCCTTCCCCCTGATACGTCACTCACCTCTTCCCAATTTCGGCAGCAAATACAAATCCAGAATGATATTTGTTTCACATGCTGCCTGCTCCTCCTTAAAGGGATGGTTCACCTGTAAGTTTACATTCAGTATGTTATAGAATGACTAATTCTAAGCAACTTTTCAATTGGTCTTCATTTTTTAATTTTGTTTGTTATTTGCTTTCTTCTTCTGACTCTTTCCAGCTTTCAAATGGAGGTCACTGACCCCAACTAAAAACAAATGCTCTGCAAGGCTACAAATGTTGCTTTTTATTACTCATCTTTCTATTCAGGCCTCTCCTATTAATATGCCAGTCTCTTATTCAAATCAGTGCATGGTTGCTAGGGGAATTTGGACCCTAGCAACCAGATTGCTGGAATTGCAAATCGGAGAGCTGCTGAATAAAAGCTAAATAACTCAAAAACCACAAATAATAAAAAATGAAAACCAATTGCAAATTGTCATACTGAGAAGAATGGTTCATTCGGAGTGGGCATGGGATGGGGGCAGGACACCAGGGGTTAATTACTACCCCTCCCGCGTGGGTCGTTTTTACCGGCAGTAGGAGCCAGCGCGGATTGGCCAGATTTTCCCGCGCCGGGTCTGCCCCTCAGGAGGTGCAGTTCTTCCCTCCTACCCTAAAGTTATATATAAAATGATAAAAAAGTAATAAAAAATGTAAAAAAATAAAAAAAATGTCACAGCCGTACATTTGATATGGATATATTCCAATATTTTTGGCGGAGGTAAAAGGTTAATGGGAGTTCTGGCCGGTACATGGCGGAACTTGCGCCTCGTGAATGGTGAGCTGTGTGAATAAACAGAGCTCGACTATGAGTCATTTGGCTTTAAGATAAAAGTTACATGCAATAAGCAAATGGATTGTTCGATATATATATATATATATATATATATATATGTGTGCAATAAATCATTAAACTGGGCTGTGGCCTCTCTCCAAGCATTTGATGGTGTCAGTGGGTTTATTTAGGATTAGTGAATTGTTAAGGTGGTCAAGCTTACCTTTCCCACGAGAAGAATACAGACAGTCAGATCAAGGGTGGCATCAATGAATCAATGTAGTCCCCAATCCGACGGGATTTTTAAACCCACTCGATTGACATTGGCCAGATATCAAAAGCCTGTTGGAATGGCCCATACACTGCCCAATAAGCTGCTGACTTAATCTGATGGCAGTTTATATCTGCCCATGTATGGGGGGCTTCATACACATTGTCCAATCCTGCCACAAGCTGAATCCAGAGAAGTCCCAATTAGTTGCAGTAAAAGTATTTCTGGAAATGCTGGGGAAGGCTTTGCAGTGACTTGTCATTCACAGGTATTGTCCCCACCCCAAGACTCACACCTTTCTATGGGCCCCTTATTTACCGCACTGGCTCCTCTTCTACTACTTTGATTCATGTGCTCCCTTTATTGACCCCTTTAGGGCTCTTACACACGGGCGATTTTACCTGCGCTCTCCTGTGTTTCGTTTTTTTCCGTTCAGCCGCAGGGGAACGCAGGAATAGACGCAGTCAATTATTGTGAAGGGGGCTGTACTCACACAGACGCATGTAAGTGCCAAACGCAGGTGGGACACAGCATGTTGCATTTCACCTGCGTTCGTTGCATACATGTGTCTGTGTGAGTACAGCCCCCTTCACAATAATTGAGTGCGTCTGCTCCTGCGCTCCCCTGCGGCTGAATGGAAAAAACCGTCTGTGTGTAAGAGCCCTTAGTCTAAGCTTTATCCTCCTTGTCAGTTGTGCATTGCTTCTGCTAAATGTACCGCTGATATTACAAAGTAGTGTCCCATGTTAGATGTGTTGGATAGTGATGTGCGATTTTTTTCTCTAAACTGTGGCAAAAATTATCCCAAAAAAAGTCACTATAAGAAAAAAACACCCAGTAACTTTAATGCATTTGGAGCGAGAAAAATTGCTGTGAGTAAAAAAGATTTGGACACCCTTTGACTTCAACGCATTTGGCAATTTTTCACCATTACAAATTTTTCAGTGAAGCAAAACGGGACAGATCCGCTCATCACTACTACTGGATAGACCAGAAAAACAAATGGTATACCATGACTTTATACAGCATGTGCATTATTTACTCAGACATGCTTGATTCTATGTGCAAGTGATGGAGTAGGAATGTAATCTGCCCAGGGGTCGGGGAACAGTTCTTAGTGAACTGTGTAAATTTGTGTCTGAGTTAAATGCATTGGTAAATACAATGTACCAATTAGGGAGCGCTCCCACCCTGCTACCTTCAAATACCCTTTACAATATGCGACTCACCCTGTGAATGAGTGGGTGCAACTGCCCCAGTCCTGTCGCTTGAATTTTAACGTTTAATATGCATTAGGGTCAAGGCACACAGGCAGCTTCAGGGAGATTAGTCACGACAAATCTCTTCTTTGGGGCGACTGATCTCCCCGAACTGCCTCCTCCTGCCTTCCAGCTGGCTAAGGATAAGAGCACACAGGCAGATTCGGGGAGATAAGTCGCACGGCAACAAATTTCTTTTTCTGAAGTCGCCCAAAATTGCCTCACAAGAAAACTTTGGAAAATGAATCGTTCCGAGTGTCATCCTGCCTGACAATTTACATCTTAGCTGACAGGAAGGGAGGCAGTTCAGGGAGATTAGACGCCCCCGAAGAAGAGGAGATTTGTCACTGGGCGACTAATCTCCCTGAATCTGACTGTGTGTCCTGACCCTTAGATGTTATACGGTCACTCACTGCTCCGAGTCTCTGGTCCAGGTGCAGCGCCCCGAACCCGCAGGTTGGGGAGACTTGACAGTAGACACGATTTCCATTCAGCGCGCACTCAACAGATCAGTAGACATCGGTGTGTTTAAAACATCTTTATTCACCGGACAATCCTCCTAACGCGTTTCATGTGAACGCACACGTACTCATAGGCATCAATCAGTAATACAAACATTTCATTAAAAAGAGTTGGGGGTTGACATCACCGATGTTGTGAAAAATAATTTTTTGGCTTCATGTTTTACTCTTTTACTGCTGCATTGTTACAAAGATTGAAACTATTACTCACAATGTTGCTAAATGATATATTGAAGAATTAGTTTATCTTTACCTACAACATTGTAACAAAGGCTGTGAATACACTTTCCAATTTTCGCCTTTCAATTTCCTCCTCGTTCTGTTACAAAGCAGCTTAAATCTATTCTCACTTATCATGTCTTTCCACTAGTGCGACTATAACTCTCAATTAGGTGTAAATTAATTTAGGTAAAAAGTTAGTTTTAAGGTGAAGGCTTTCAATCAAAATCCCATAATCGAATAATAAATAACCTAATCGCTCCTTAAAATACTGGTTATTGTTAAATTTACATATTTCTTTTAAAAAATTAACACCCTTTCCAATTCATTAATATTAATCATTATACAAAACAGCTTACTGTATGTCCCATTTTTTATCCAATCCATCAGGTTCCCGAGTTCTCAATTTAAAAATCTAGCTTCCGACCCTAACAATTTATTACGTTTATAACCTCCTCTACTTTGATAACCTATCCCTGAATTCGAAGTAAAGATACATTGCCTCCATTACTCCGTTTTCAAGGCATTTTGCACAATGTAACGGAGGCAATGTATCTTTACTTCGAATTCAGGGAATAGATAGGATAGGACTTGTGTGATAATCACACCTACCCAGAGGAAGGGGTCAAGGGAGACTGTGAAACACGTCCGATATTGGAGCAGTTTGATTTATTCACAGATCTCAGACTCAACAGGAGAAGCCTTCCTGGTACCAGAGAAGTCCAGACTTATATTTTCTTTGGGTACTACATGTTTATGATCTGGCTATCCTTGTTAGTAGAAAATCGGTTGTTTTGTGGTGATTTTTAACATTTATTAAAGCAATATTGTATTATATGTTGCTTTGGATCTTCATTATACTACTTGGTGGATGACTGGAAGGAACTTATAAGGCCAAGGACCAACATTATTATATGCATCTAGAGTCTTGTTAGTATATACCCAAAAGCGGGAATCTTAAAGAATATCACAGTGGTGATTGATATTCTGCAATATAGCTCTCCAGCTGCGGCTCTATGGGCTTCATTATTTATCTTAATTAAGACAATACTACTCTATGGGGCCCATTAAGTTCGAGTGAAGGAATAGAATAAAAAAAACGTTGACTTTCGAATGTTTTTTTTGGCTACTTCGACCTTCAACTACGACTTCAAATCGAACGTTTCGAACTAAAAATTGTTAGAATATTCAACCATTCGATAGTCAAAGTACTGTCTCTTTAAGAAAAACTTTGACTCCTTAGTTAGCCTATGGGGAAGGTCCCCATAGGCTTTGCAATCTTTTTGTGGTCTAAGAAAAGTTTGTTGGATCGATCGAACGAATTGCAGTAAATCCTTCGACTTTGATATTCGAAGTCGAAGGATTTAACTTTGACAGTCGAATATCGAGGGTTAATTTACCCTCAATATTCGACAATAAGTAAATTTGCCCCTATGTGTGCGCTTCCTTTTGCATTCTATAATAGATAGGATAGATTATTAAAGTAGAGTAATAAAGTAGAGGAGTGTTAGTTGTGTGTGTCCAAGTGGGGCAGGGAAGAATTGCACTGACCAAGAAAAGAGACTGACAAGGGAGTAGGTTGGGGTGGGAGGTGCCTGTGCAGTTCAGGTGGCAGTTTGAAGGTCTCCCTTGGTATCAGTAGTTATACAAATATAAGAGCAGACAGTAATGGGGAATGTACTGAAATGTGTTTTTTTTAATGGAGGAAATATTTTTTTTCACCCTCCCATAAGGGTGTTTTGTCATGGGTGGGAAATATTTCCACCCATGGGTGACAATGTGCCAGAAAATACTTTTTCCAAAGTGGGAAACGCCACAGGTAACTCAAAGTATTAAAGGAGCAGCACACACTCTATATAATGATGCTGCCCTTAGTGATAAATTGCATAGGCTACAAATCACCGTTTGTGTTATTGCCTTTAGAGTAATACTGTTTAAATACATCTCTTTAAGTCAAATGTATGTATATTTCATAATTTATTTTACAAAGTGGAAGGCACACACTATTCATATAAAGGAGGGCTGTCCAATGGAAGGCCACTTAGCTGTTGTCTATCCTCAATTCCCAACATCTCCCTGTTGCCGTGTGATATTAATCAGCAACTGAAGGACTGCAGGTTGGTAACACCAATACAAGCGTCACCGTAGCCATCTTGTTATATTCTTTCTATTATGCCCTCTTGGAGCTATCTCAGCCCACGGTCACCATCTTACTCTATTGTTTCCAGTAAAAAATATATCTGAGAGAGAAAAAAATTTTTAAACCAAAATTTCAGCTCTTCTGGTGTAGAGAGGGTTATTACACTGTGCAACACTGTAGCAATGTGCCCGCCCTGGGGCAACAAGAGAAAGAACCATCTCAGGGTAGCAAGCCGGGATATAGAAATGCCTCTACCTGCCCCATATATATTAATTTGCCCGTTAGCCAGACACTTTACATTCTTATTCTGCAATGGCAGCATCTATGATAATTTGACTTCAGATCTAAAGCTGCTCACTCACTTTGTTTTTTAACGTTTGTTCATTTTTTGACCATGTACACAACAAAAATGTTGTTCTTTGTTCACCTAAAACAATAAAAAGCTGCTTAATCATTTCTTCCAGGTTAAAGGGATACTGTCATGGGAAAAAAAAAAAATTTCAAAATGAATCAGTTTATAGTGCTACTCCAAAAAATTCTCCAAAAAAAACTGAAATCCATTTCTCAAAAGAGCAAACAGATTTTTTTATATTCAATTTTGAAATCCGACATGGGGCTAGACATTTTGTCAATTTCCCAGCTGCCCCTGGTCATGTGACTTGTGCCTGCACTTTAGGAGAGAAATGCTTTCTGGCACGCTGCTGTTTTTCCTTCTCAATGTAACTGACTGTGTCTCAGTGGGACATGGGTTTTTACTATTGCGAGTTGTTCTTAGATCTACCAGGCAGCTGTTATATTGTGTTAGGGAGCTGCTATCTGGTTACCTTCCCATTGTTCTTTTGTTTGGCTGCTGGGGGGGGGGGAAAGGTGATATCACTCCAACTTGCAGTACGGCAGTAAAGAGTGATTGAAGTTTATCAGAGCACAAGTCACATGACCAGGGGCAGTTGTGAAATTGACAAAATGTCTAGCCCCATGTCAGATTTCAAAATTGAATATAAAAAAATCTGTTTGCTCTTTTGAGAAATGGATTTCAGTGCAGAATTCTGCTGGAGCAGCACTATTAACGGATTCATTTTGAAAAAAATCTTTTTTCCCATGACAGTATCCCTTTAAGTTGGCAGCTTATTGGTCTGTGTATGGGGCCTTTACAATGGCCCAGTTGACGGATATCCTACAAAATTCAGACAGATATGTATCAGGCAGGTTGTAGGGAACCCAGGAGTGTAGGGGGCCCAATGAGGCCCTAATTAATGAGCAATTTCAATATATCTCAATAGAATAGAACAATTTACCAAAATTTTAGGATCCTAAATTACATTTGCTGTGGGGCCCAGTAACATTTAGGTATGCTACTGATACCTCTTACATATAGTCTGCCCCCATAATAATTCTCTTGACTGGCCCAAATCAGTTGATCCTAATGTGGCGGACAGTGTTGGTGGCCAAATCATATTAAAGGGGTTGTTCATCTTTAGACTTACATTTAGTATGAAGTAGAGAGTGGTTGCTATAGCAAACAGCACTAGAGCAGTTTAACACTTGTGCTAGCAGCTAGGGAAAGAGAAATAATTCAGAAAACACAAAAATAAAGATGACTCATAGCTCATTGTGTCAGCATACCACCATATAGTTCAGACTATTGTTAATTCATTTGAAGGTGGATTAACAACTCATGAATCAAATTTCATTCCAGTACAACACTGTGTAACTTCTAAGCCTTTTGTCATTCACATGGATGCAGAGTGTATTTCTGCCAGCTGCCATAAACTAGCTGGTTCAATGTTGGGCAGATAGATGTAAAGCAAAACATGAGACAAGGTTTCTATAATCAATTATATTTAATATATTGTTTTGAAACAAATATAGCTAAAAAATATATATCTCTAAATTTTACGGAAAACAGTAAAACTGGAAATTCAGAAACAGATCTTTTTTTTTTGGCTCACATAGTTATATGGTTAAATTGGGTTGAAAAAAAGACAAAGTCCATCAAGTTCAACCCCTTCAAATGAAAACCCAGCATCCATATACACAACCCTCCCTACTTTTAATTAAATTGTATATACCCATATCTATACTAACTATAGAGCTTAGTATCATTAACTGAATCAGCATCACAACATCACCCGGCAGTGCATTCCACAACCTCACTGTCCTGACTGTGAAGAACCCCCTACGTTGCTTCAAATGAAAGTTCTTTTCTTCTAGTCTAAAGGGGAGGCCTCTGGTACGGTGATCCACTTTATGGGTAAAAAGGTCCCCTGCTATTTGTCTATAATGTCCTCTAATGTACTTGTAAAGTATAATCATGTCCCCTCGCAAGCGCCTTTTTTCCAGAGAAAACAACCCCAACCTTAACATTTTCTCCTTGACAGTCACTTTGTACATTTCCCAGATTCCTACCACAGCCAATATATTACAGTGTCTGTTCGATTACAAATACCGGAGAAATGGGAAAATGGACTGTGGTGAGCAAAGTAAGCAATCTTATTCACTGGGGGTGACCTAGAATAAAAATGGCTTGCCTTGCTCTTTAAAATAAAATTAAAGTCACCAAAATAAATAAGCCGTTTGTATTCTCTTATAAAACACATTTCTTAAACAAACAATGTGACATTACAAACAGTTAATTGCACATGAAAAGTGTTCAAATTGGGTTTGTTTTTTGTTGCTTCCTCTGGATCAACTGGCAGTTGACAGACAGGTTATATATAGACTTAGAAGGTTGAACTTGATGGATGTGTGTCTTTTATCAACCTAATTTACTATGACAAAGGCAGCTTTTGGAATAAAACATATAATATCCTATTACAGTGTTTACTGATGGGTAGTTTTGGATTTTGGAGTGTAATTTGTGGAAAATTGTAAACATGATATTTGTTTTTTTTGTGCTTCTCGGGAATAAGTTGGCAGAGGAAAAGCAAATATTTCCAAAACAGAACAGCTATTAAATAGCATTTTCTCCTGCATCTTGTGGCAAGTTATTGAATCATTCTGAATCTTAAAGGAGCCATACAATGCTTGCAAGCCATCCAACAGATCAGGGGGACAGATGGTATAAAATAAAAGAATATTATTTGTACAGAGAGAATGTTGGAATGTGTCCCATTTGCATGTTCGAATGTCATATAAATTGATCAGTGCAGGAGTCGGACGGTGCAAGTGCCGTTCAGCATATCATCTGCACTGGGTCACACGTTGTCCTTTAAATCATTATTATTTCAGTACAGAGTGAATTCCCAATAGTGACCTTGACCTTGTATCCACTTTGTACTCCAGCTCAGAAATCACTCAGCAGAGGCTGCTTCATTCAGGAGTCGGCACTGAAATGTTTATTTCAGGATCCCTTCCATTGCACTAAAAGATTATTGCCAGTAAAAAGGACATATCATTATAAGAACATTTGTTGTCATCCTAAACAGAATTCACTGTATATCACCTCTCAGTGTCAGTCAGCACAGAAAGTGCACTCATCAACACTAACAACTTAAAATAAATAAGAATGGGGGTACAGTTGTTAATGCCTTCTGTCCTAAATATCTCTCTCTCTCTCTCTCTCTCTCTCTCTCTCTCTCTCTCTCTCTCTCTCTCTCTCTCTTGATGTCACTCGTGTATCCAATGTTTCGGCCCACATCAGGGCCTTTATCAAGTATCCTTGATAAAGGCCCCAATGTGGGCCGAAACGTTGGATACACGAGTGACATGAAAATAAAATAATAAATATATATATATTGGGGAGAACTATGGCAGACACTTCTTTACCTACTGAACAGTCAATTTTCATTAAAGGGCCTCACCCATACTGCTTCTTTTTAAAAAAATAAAACTATTAAAGGGACAGTATCGACATTAGGCTTGGCTATTTACCTGCGTATATTGCACAGAAGGATCACAATTGGCCACTACTGATTGTCTGAAACACCATGTTCTGTTCTTTTTCCTTTGCTAAAGGAGACAGAAGACAGAATTTAAAAAAATAAATACATAAAAAACTTTTAAAAACCTTTAAAACTTTATCTGTAACAATTTACTAACCTAGTTTTAAAGATGATTCATTCATACTTAAAATAGCCTTTAGCAAAAATCTAATTTTGACTTATTGGCTGGAATATTTATTTTTATTGCTGGATGATGTGGATGGATCCTACGCATCAGGCCTGATTTAAAGGAACAGTAACACCAAAAAATTAACGTAAATGAAATGAAAGTGCTTTACAGTAATAGAAATATAATGTGTTGCCCTGCACTGGTAAAACAGATATGTTTGCTTCAGAAACACTACTATAGTTCATATAAACAAGAAATAGAAGAAATTGAAAAAAAGCTATATGGCACAGGTTAAATAGTGGATAACAGATAACACCATTATGTTCTACAAAGCTTATCTGCTGTGTAACTTGAGCCTTTTCTCCTTTGAATGGCTGCCCCCATTGCTACCAGCCGGCCGGGTTAACGGAAGGAACGCACCACCAGCTTGCAGGATTGGTGAACTACAGGTGTGCGGTAGGAGAATTACATTGTGCCCCCATTGCTACACAGCAGCTTATTTATATAAACAATAATAATGTTTCTGAAGCAAACACAGCAGTTTTACCAGTGCAGGGCAACACAGCATTATATTTGTATTACTGTAAAGCACTTTCATTTCATTTATGTTACGGTTTCTTAAAGCACATACATTGTCCTACATATTGACAATATATTTGTGTATGAAGGATTATATCAATTGTTTCTATGATGACCACTAGATATCAGCGTACACAAGTACAGGAATGGGATCCGTTATCGGAAACTCGTTATGCAGAAAGCGCCGATTTACGGAAATGCTGTCTCCTATAGACTTTTAAAAAAAAAAAAAAAAAAAAAATAATGATTTCTTTGTTCTCTGTAATAATAATAAATAATAAAACAGACGCTTGTACTTGATCCCAACTGAGATATAATTATTCATTATTATATGCAAAACCAGCCTATTGGGTTTATTTAATGTTTACATGATTTTCTAGTAAGCTTAAGGTATGAAGATCCAAATTACAGAAATATCCCTTATCCGGAAAACCCCAGATTCACAGCACTCTGGATAACATGTCCAGTACCTGTATATTTAAAGGGGAAGTGTGTAACTATAGCTTCATGAAGAGTTGCTTTTGCGTCAACCATTACAATTCTGGGCTGTAAGAATTCAGTATAGGCACTTAATTTGCATACAAGTGTGCCGTTATCTGGACTTGTTCTACACTATTGCAGTGGAGGAGACTCTGGCACACAGTAATATGAAGCAAAAAGATCTAGGGGTTTTGGTCCTGCCAATGAGCCGCCACTAAATCAGGAAACCCCCATGTCCCATCTGTGTAAGGGCCCTTACAGACTGGGTTTCACATGCATGTTGAGTAATCGAGACAAATGTCCAATGTTGGTGTGCAAGGGCCCTAAGAGAATTCCCGCAGAAGACCCAGGAATAGAGGAAAACTAAACAATGAGCCTTAACTTCACCTTCAGCTAATAAAATGTGGGGAAATGGAAGCAATATCAAATTAGCACCATGTTGTACTCACCCGCCAGACTATTGCAGTAATTGTAATGGCAATAACACCAATTATAAGGGCAACACCACCAATTGTAAGTGCAATAACACCAATTGGAACAGCAACACCAATGATTACTGAAGAAAAAAAAAAGAGAAAGTCTGAATTCAGCCATAATGCAAAACGCGAAAATAAGTTATTACATCTCTAGCAATAGCTGTCTGTATGTTGTACAGAGATCTAAAGTGGAGCAGACTGAAATAGCAAGAGTGCTTGGGGACAGGCCTTGGGTGCTCCCTGTTATATTGGTCCTTATGGTTCTCATGATACATATGGGGTGACACACTTCTGCTCCCATATATCTGCTTGGTGGATTATTTATTTTGCTTCATTGATTGGCCACACACAAGGAGTTAAGGTGGCCATAGACTCAAAGATCCGCTCGTTTGGCGACATCGCCAAACGAGCGGATCTTTCCCTGATATGCCACTAAACAGCATGGCTATATCGGGGGTAATTCGAACATTCGGCCGTATGGCCGAACGATCGAATTACGTTGCGCCAAGGGGCTCCGACGGGTCGGTCAGTTAAAAATCCAACCTTCCTGATCGATATCGTGGCCAGATATCGGGAAGACCTGTCGGAAGCCCCCATACACGGGCAGATAAGCTGTCAAATCGGTCCAAACTACCGAAATCGGCAGCTTTATCTGCCCGTGTATGACCACCTTAAGTCAGAGGCACTAGTATGTGGCACATCCTTATATAAATGTTTTATTTTTACGGTTTCGCTTATATGTAAATGTATATACTGATCTCTCCTGATGGTTTTAGAAGACTTATTTGGTCTTTGATATTTGTTTATCTGCCCACATGAAGTGACAGGTGCCTAATATCTGAAAATGCTGGAGGAAGAGGAGAGTAACTACTCATGGTAGGGTTGGGTCAGCTAGAGCTTCCGTAAATTAATTTTATCAGATGTTCTTGGTATTATTTTTGGTGGCAGTGTGTTACTCTTGGTGGCAGAAAATAAATCAGATCCTGTGGGGCATGGGCTGGGACCTTACAGATACACACGTTTAGACCAGAGGTGACTGTGGCACAAATAGCAAGCTCAGTAGGGGGGGGGGCATGTGCTCCTTCTAATTCTCTTTAGGATTTATCTCTTGGCATGTGATATGGACTTACCGTTACTTGCGTTTTCATTTTTCTGATCAAATGTAGTCCCATTGCCAACACGGACGTCCTGTGGTACCACAAAAGGGGTCGGGTGCTCTATGAACGCTTAAAAAAATAGATTTGGAATAAAATAAGTGAAAGCCCAAATTCTTGGTTGCTGCTCAATTATATACTTGTATAGATTATCCAGTACAGAAAGCCTAGTCAGAATATTTATGTCTAATGATAACAGTCAGATGACAGGTAAGGCAAGGTAATAACCTAAGCCCCATAGTGTAATAGTGCCCTCCAGTGGCAAAGAAGGAAATTGGTATGGACGCTCGGCTTTAAGTTTTTACTACAGACGTGGGACCTGTTACATAGTTAGCCACTGTGTTTGAGACCTGTGGTTTTCCAGATAACGGATCTCTTTGTAATTTGTATCTTCAAACCTCAAGTCTACTAGAAAATCATATAAACATTAAAGAAACCCAATAGGCTGGTTTTTCTTCCAATATGGATTATTTACAGTATATCTTAGTTGGGATCAAGTACAAGCTACTGTTTCTTTATTACAGAGAGAGAGAAAATTTTTAAAAAATGTTGATTATTTGATTATAGGGATGTACCAAATCCACTTTTTTGGATTCGGCCAAACCCCCGAATCCTTCCTAAAAGATTCGGCCAAATACTGAACCGAATCCGAACTCTAATTTGCATAAGCAAATCAGTGAGGGGGAGGGAATAATAGAGCCGTGCACTAAGTGTGCATCTAAAAAAAAATGTTTACTTCCTTGTTTTGTGACGAAAAGTCACATGATTTTAAGGATTCGGATTGGCCAGGCACAAGGATTCAGCCGAATTCCTGCTGAAAATGCCCAAATCATGGCCGAATACCGAACCGAATCCTGGATTCGGTGCATCCCTATTTGATTGTAACGGAGTCTATTGAAGACAGCCTTGCCATAATTCGGAACTTTTTTACCTTATTGTTATAGAATAGCTAACTCTAAGCAACTTTTACAATTTTTAGTTTTTGAATTATTAGTCTTCTGACTCTACAGCTCTCAAGAAGTGCTCTGTAAGGCTACAAATGTATTGTTAATGCTATGTTTTATTACTCGTCTTTCTATTCAGCCCCTCTCTCTATTCATATTCCAGTCTCTTATTCAAATCAGTGCATGGTCGCTGGGGTAATTTTGACCCTAGTAACCAGACGGCTAAAATTGCAAACTGGAGAGCAGCTGAATAAAAAGTAAACCAAAAACCACAAATAAAAAATTAATGAAAAAATTGCAAATTCTCTCTCTACACTATACTAAAAGTTAAAGCATAGGTGAACAACCCCTTTAAAGCCAATACTTTTGAAAGCACAAATGTACTTTTTCCTCATCATATTTCCCATTGGCCCCTTCCCCCAGGAAGGCCCCTGCTTTTTAGCTTTTCCTTTAATTATCAAATGGTACAAATGCCAAAAAGTATATATACTGGAAAGCTTTATACAGCACTTACCAGATACAGTGATATTTATGCAGACAGTTTGATTGAAGTCGAACTTAACGGTGTATATCCCAGACTCGTTTAGTTGAATGTTCCTTCGAATTGCAGCAGATTTCTTACAGACACATTTATCCTTAGGACATTTTTTCTTAACCCTTCCTTGTTCAACTTCAAACATTAAAAATTTTGGTGACCGAATAGAATAGTTTTTAGAGGCTAGTATGTCCGGATATATCACGGCATCTTGTCCCTCAGAAACTGAAAGATTCCTGAATTCTGTGCATTCATATAAATCTGCAATAATAACAAATAATTAGCAGAACAGCAAAACAAGGCATTATCCCCCAAACTAGTGAGTCATTTGTAGCACCGACCCCTCTGTCTGTAACCTCATAGGAAGGGAAAAGTGCTGAACACTTCAAGAAGCTTTCAAGTCTCCTCATTAGGCCACTGAACTATACTATAATACATGTGAATGATTGCTAATATGCAATCCAAACGTGTGGGAGCGCACTTCCAGGGCCACAAATTGGTCGCTTTAGTTTTTCAGTAAAATCACTTTTATTTGTACATCGTTAAAAGGAATTACATCAGCTTATGGTCTGACGCGTTTCGTATAAACATACTTCATCGGAGATGAAGCTAATAGGCATCCCTCCTATAATATTCACGCACCTCTACCAAATAATATACAAATATATATATATACAAATATATATATATATATATATATATATATATATATATATATATATATATATATATATATATATATATATATATATATACATACACACTCACCATTAGAGTCACGGGTTGCTGGCAAGTTGAAGTAAACTGAAGAAAACAAAAAAAAAATTGAATGTTAGAGTTATAAAAAACACAGTTCTAAATCATAGCAGTGTGAGTGCTGCTGACTCTATGAAAAGAAGTAGAAGTGTATAAGTGACTGTGTGCCGTAATAAGCCACCTCTATAACAGAGTATATTACAAAGCGCCATGCGGGTCTTGCATATTGTAGGGAAATTATTGGTATGCACACGGGCAGTATGAGAGCAGAACTAGGTGCAGACAGGCTAGTAAAGGTTATATTGTGGTTGCTAACCATCAGGCAGGAGCTACATATTTGTAGAGAGTGATATTCTGAGACAATTTGCAATTGGTTTTCATTTTTTATTATTTGCGTTGTTATTCAGCAGCTCTGCAGTTTTAGTAAAATGGTTGCTAGGGCCCAAGTTACCCTAGCAATCAGGGTTGGACTAAAACATCAGGGCCCACTAGGGCTCCAGCCAGAAGGGCCCTCCTGGCAGTCACTGGGGCCCCCTTCTGACACCTCCCTTGTTCCCCTTCTCCCCCACGCATGACTAAATTACATCATGCCACACGTACGAGTGATCGGCTTCACGCCGTGGTGCAACTGATCAGAGGACCAGGTCTGGGCTGGCAGGGCCCATGAGGGTTTTGTACCCAGTGTCCCACTGGCCCAGTCCAACCCTGCTAGCAACCATGTATTTATATGAATAAGAGACTGGAATATGAGTAGGAGAGGGTGTGAATAGAGAGAAGAGTAATTAACTGTAGCAATATCAATAAATTAGTAGCCTTAGGGACCATTGGGTTTTTTAGGTGGGGTCAGTGACCTGCATTTAAAAGGTGGAAAGAGTCCGAATTCAAAACCTATAAAAATGAAGAACGATTGAAAAGTTGCTTCGAATTAGCCCTTCTATAAAATACTAAAATGTAACTTATAGGTGCATCATCCCTTTAAGCAGCATTAAGGTGCATTTAAATAGGTGCTCTGAATCAAGGGACTGAATTGTGTGGCCTCTAGGAGTCTAAACAGACAAGTGGTGAAGTTAAAGTAAAGTGGGTTATGGATCTATCTGCAATTAATAAGGTGAACGTATAGTAAATGTGAAACTGTGGAATCTTGTATTATGTTGTGCGTTACAGAGACCAGGATGTGCAGATGCACAACAGCGACACCGTGCGGTTAAACGGGTGCATGGCATAAGTTTGAGTCATGTGACGTCAAGTGGAAGCGGGGCATTTAAAACACTGACGTCTCTTTCTCCTGATTGGCTCGGCCCCGCAGCAGCCGGCTGATGGCAATAACAAGAGCACACGGCTCGGTAGACATTTGCGTCAGTCTATGAATAGCAGAATCATAATGAACAGAGAGGAGAGTTGCTGTGAGTCAGCGGAGGATACGATCTCGGTTTAAAAGGCTAAGGAGTTTCTCACGAGTAAAGGACACGGATGTGAGCGCGGTGTCACGGACTGACCGTACAAACTAGTTGGAACCTCAGTCATTCTGCTACAAATCATGCCACGCTGCGCCCAGTACCAGTAACATTATCCTGATAGTCACGTCCAGTGTGTGGGGGGGTCGTGCGTAACTGGACTGAACTGCAGGGATTTCTGTAGCCAATCCTAATCAGACTCCCTGACCCTTCTTACCTGTAACCAAAACGGACACAACAAGAAGCTTCCACCTGCTCGTCATGGTGCTCGGCTGTGCGGCTTGAATCCTGTCAGATATGAACTCACCCCGTCTCCTCCGCCTGTGCCGTCCCCTGAGCCAATCGGATGGTTGCAAACTCGAGAAGCTCCTCCTTCTTGTTTTGGAGGGAAACCGAGTTAAAGTTCCCGCTGTACATTTTAAATGAACTCATCTGACGTGACAGCTAGGAACGCCTCCTGTAATGAAACTGAACTGTCTGCCTAACAGGAACAGTAAGAGTCTCTTCAAAGACGTGGTTCACCTTTAAAGGGATACTGTCATGGGGAAAAACAATTTTTTCAAAATGAATCAGTTAATAGTACTGTCATGGAAAACATGTTTTTTTCAAAATGAATCAGTTAATAGTGCTACTCCAGCAGAATTCTGCACTGAAATCCATTTCTCAAAAGAGCAAACAGATTTTTTCATATTCAATTTTGAAATCTGACATGGGGCTAGACATATTGTCAATTTCCCAGCTGCCCCTGGTCATGTGACTTGTGCCTGCACTTTAGGAGACAAATGCTTTCTGGCAGGCTGCTGTTTTTCTTCTCCTTTTTCTCTTTTCAAATTCTTTTTATTGAGTTTGCAATAAAATATGAATAATTTACATATCTTTTTGATAACCACAAGCGTATGGCTGTTTTTCTTCTCAATGTAAATGAATGTGTCTCAGTGGGACCTGGGTTTTTACTATTGAGTGTTGTTCTTAGATCTACCAGGCAGCTGTTACCTTGTGTTAGGGAGCGGTTATCTGGTTACCTTCCCATTTCTCTGTTGTTAGGCTGCTGGGGGGAAAGGGAGGGGGGTGATATCACTCAAACTTGCAACAGCAGTAAAGAGTGATTGAAGTTTATCAGAGCACAAGTCACATGACTTGGGGCAGCTGGGAAATTGACAATATGTCTAGCCCCATGTCAGATTTCAAAATTGAATATAAAAACATCTGTTTGCTCTTTTGAGAAATGGATTTCAGTGCAAAATTCTGCTGGAGCAGCACTATTAACTGATGCGTTCTGATTTTTTTTTTTTTCCCATGACAGTATCCCTTTAAATACTTAGGGCTTTTCATTCCCAAAGACTTAAAAAGCCTTTAGTCACCTAACTTTGTTCCGGCTATAAACAAAACAGTAGCACTTTGCCACAAATGGATGAATATGCCCTTGAACCTCAAGGGTAAGGTTGCTCTTTTCAAGATGTTTTTTCCTAAATTAATTTATCCCTTAACCAATTTACCAATTCAGATTAAACATGCGGATATCACGTCTCTGGATAAACCATTAAATTCTTTTATTTGGGGTGGTAAGAAACCTAAAATTGCCTTAACTAAATTGCAAGCTCCTTTTACATTTGGAGGACTAAAGTTACATAACTTTAGAACCTTTAATTTAGCCTCAATTTCCAGATATCTCAGAGTGGGTCCTAAACGGTAAGAAATTCATAAATCCTTCTTTGGAACTTTTCCCAGTGACCCATACTCACATATTGGAGATTCTTCACTTGAAATGGAAGGACATTCCTCTTGAATAGAAACTTAATCCACTGTATAGGGACTCTATTTTCACCTGGAAACTTATTTTCCAGACATGTTTTCAATCATATGTTAACTCCTTTTTTGCCTATCCCAACTCCTTTGGAATAAATCAAAAGCTGAGAAGTCCTCTTTTTTTCTCTTTCCAAGAGGCGTCATCCATTGTTGATTAAAGATTTGGTGGATCCTGTTAATGGTAATCTCCTTACTTGGGCAGTTTTAAAAAAAGCAAACTAATATGAAAATATCTGACCACTGCTTATATATGATCATTAAAAGTGCATTCCTTTCAGTTTCTAATAAAAAGTTGTTTGCCATTCAAAAACCATTGGGTTGCAAAGGAGATATCTGATTTAGGTGACAACCTAGAATTTTTCAAAAATTAATTTAGCGAGCAAATTTTGGAATCCCGACTTTGTCCAAAAACATCCACTTTCAGAAATGGTCAAACTAGCTGACATCACCACTACTCAATTAATAGCATCTTTAGTTAAATTTAAAAAATGCTTCTCTTCAGAGAACTGGAGAGTTCAACACTTTAAACTAATTCATCTAGGATATGGGAAATTTAAAAAATGCTTCTCTTCAGAGAACTGGAGAGTTCAACACTTTAAACTAATTCATCTAGGATATGGGAAGCTTTATCATTCCTATATGGGCTTAGGTCAATTATCATTCTGTCCCAAATGTAAGCAGGAAAATGTGAACTCTTCATTACTTTTGGAGCTGTCCTCACATTTCTCTACACATTGGCCCTCCCTCCTTTACTTTGAATAAACATTGTTATTCTAACCCCAAGCTGATTTCTAACTTAATTCTACTCTTTATGGCAGCTACTAAGAAGACTATATTTCGGTTTTGGATATTGGAGTCTCCCCCCTCCACAAAAGAAATCTTAGCACAATTAAACCAACTATGTTGGCAAGAGGCCATTAAAATTAAATCAGAGGAACCACACTCAGGTTTACTGATATTTGGTCTCTTTATTTTGATCAAATAGTCTAAACATAGATCTAAAATTTTGGAGCTACTAAAATTTTAACTAACTCAATTTTAGGGGTATTAGAAAAGTGTCATCACAAAACTTTATTGAAATGTAAATCCACCATGCGAGATTTAATGTTAAGTGGTTTGGTTATATACTATTTTTCCCTGGTGTTTGTTTTTCCTGGCTCATTTTCCTTACGCCTAATAGTTTTCATATACAATTGTTGTATATTCTTTAACTGTAAACGCATGTTATATGATCATATGTAATTTCATCATTTTAGATATGCTTTGGAAAACCCAATAAAAATGTTGAGAAAAAAAAAAAAAAGAAATCAAGAATTCGTTAGAATACAACAAATTAAAACACCAAGAGAAATAAAATCTTACAATAGCAAAGCCTTTAACGGCCCATATCCACCATATCTGACAAATGGCTCCCTCCCAGAATGTGCTCTCTCTTCTGTGACCTCCTGTTCCAGAGGACACACTGTCACTAGAATAGCCAGGGAGGAGAAAGAGCGCCGCAGAGTTTCTGTAAGTTATTTAACAAAGGCTTTGCTATTGTAAGATTTTATTTCTCTTTTTTTTTTTTTCGTTGTATTCTTAAAAAATGCCATCAAAATAACCAATACAATGCAGATACAGTCCTGTTATCCAGAATACTTGAGATGGGGTTCAGTTTAATGGCTCTTTCCATAATATGGATTTTCTTACTACTAGAAAAACATGTAAACGTGAAATAAACCCAATAGGCTGGTTTTGCTTCCAATAAGGATTAACTAGATCTTAGTTGGGATCAAGTACAAGCTAGTTATTTTTAACAAAATATGCATTATTTAGATAAAATGGAGTCTATGGTAGGCAGCCCTTCTGTAATTTGGAGCTTTCTGGATAACAGCTATACCTGTATTGCCAAACATGTACAGCTTAATGCAAATTTGAATGCAGATTTTTTTTCCCCAAAGAAAATCCTGCATAGCTTCTAGTAGATCCTAAGGTACAGAACATGCACACACACATTGTAATGTTTAATATATACACACACCATTTTATTTTACAGAGCACTGCAAGTGTGATCCATTATTTACAATAATTTACTTCACAGCTGTCTGATTTTTTTTCTTCTAATTTTCAAGGAATGCCTCTGGTCTTCTGGCAAGATCTACCAATCACATTGCAGCATTAAATCCAAACTTCTTCCCATGGATGTTCCCAGGATATGTCTAAGATCATGTGCCACTACAGGTCAGTATGTTCAGGACAGATCTTGATGAATGTTGCCCAGTCTTTGGGAGGTGAATTAAAAAAAAAAGTCTTTAAGTCCAACAATCCTGGCGATATAATCCCCTCATCATACAGTGGATGCACATGGTTTCTTTGTATGTTTGTCACGGCTCCCAACTCTTAAAAGTACTAAGACCTAAACACACAATCAAATTGTAAATATGAATATGGTGTATTGCTATAAGAGGGGGATGGAAGAGTGTTAAGAAGCACATTTTCCAGGTCACTATGGCAGCCATCACACTACAGGTTATTTTCCCACCCCCCCATGCTGATAGGACAGGTTTACAAAACACCACCAATGAGACTTTTCCCCTTCCTTTACATACCCCTTCCCATCACCGACTCCTTGTCTTTTTTTCTGTCCTCGTGACATGATAGGAGAGGTTTTCTGGATAGCCTTCCCCTTATGGCTCAATCAGCAACGGAGAATTTCCTGGGGAGTCACTCTCTGCAGGAGTAAGTTACAAGGTGCCTCTTGGAGGACGCTAACTTATAGGTGCCAGATTTCTATTGACAGTAATAGTGAAGCCCGGGTGTTACACAAGGTGGGCTGAGGCGCGCTGGTCAGTTCCGGATGGTATACAGACACGGAGGCTATGGGGGCCATCTTGCTTGTGGGCAGATGGGGATATCATAGGAGTTCCAGTGTCTGCACACAGGAAGTGGAGCACACATTGAGTGTGTGTTTGGCGTGCAGCGAGGTTGTGGTACTGAGCAAGCCAGCAACGGATTCAAGCAAAAGTATGTATCCCTGTGCCCTGTTCTGCCCTGAACAGTTTTTATATGTGATAGGTCTCCGCTCATTTAGGGATATTGGATTTCATTAAAAAGGAGGAAGAAATAGAAACAAATTTTCTGTGGATTTTCTTTCAGCTTTGGAAGGTTATGGAGCAGTTAGCCTAGTAGCCCAGAAAATGCGGCCCATAGTATTAGGAGGTGAGCCAAGTTAAAGGGAAAGTGTGATTTTTTTGGTTTTATTTTCAATTTATGGATTATATTTGCAGTGTGTCTTGACCTAAGAAGAGGAATAGCAAAGAGAAAAACAAGAATTGTGTGGCATGTGAAAACCCAGCACAGAAGCACTCCAAGTTATGTGAGCGTTGTTCTAGAAGGCTAGCAGGAGATGCAGCAGCAGATACAGCGGATATGAAATGGATTAAAGAAGCAGTGAAGGGAGGAGTAAGTAGAGCAAGGATTTTAGATGCATTATCAGAAATAAAATTGGCAACAGATTGTTAAAGAATCTTCGTTATATTTGGTGAAATCTTCATCCAAAGCAATGACGCTTTCGGTGGCAGCAATGAGAGCCCTGTGGCTAAGGGCTTGGAATGCAAATAAAGCCTTTCGAAAGTTTCATGTTATTTGGGACAAAGCTGGAAGACAATCAAAAGAATGACAGGGGGTACAAGTGTGTTCCTTCTTCAAGAATGAGTGCCGCCTAGAAATTTCAACACAGGGGCAGAAAAGTTAATTTCGAGAAAGAATGTTCCCCAGAGATAGAAGATATTTCAGAGATACAAGGCAGACCACAAAGACGAATCAGTGGAAAGGAGGACAAGGTTCACTTCAGATCGCAGACCGGGAAGAGTAATCCCAGACAGACCGAGAAATTATTCTGAATGTGAGGCAGTCCAGTTCTCCGTAATACCCAGAAGATTGGAGCATTTTGTGGAGGTCTGGATGAAGTCTATAAAAGATCAATGGGTAATTCAAACATTAAAGAGGGGATTGTCTGGAGTTCGAGAAGTGTCCAAAGCACAATTTATTTCAATTCTCAAAGATTCCTGTCAACCAGACAAGAAGGAGGCGTTATTAAATTATATACGGCAGTTGTACCGACAGAGCACAGAAGGAAAGGTGTATATTCAAAGCTTTTCCTACTAAAGAGACAGGGGACTATCACCCGGTATGAGACTTAAGACCAATTAACTCGTTCTTAAGAATTCAGAATTGAATTCATTCATTCGATTATTGCACAGATAGAGCAAGGAGACTGGATGTTGTCCTTGGACCTGAAGGACGCATATCTGCATATACCGATTGAACAGGTACAAAGATTTCTGAGGTTTGCAATACAAGAGGACATGCATTACCAGTTTACATGCCTACCATTTGTTCTAGCGACTTCGAGGGTTTTCACAAAGGTTTTACAGCCCTTAATTGCATAAGAAGAGCAGGGGTCAAAATGTATCATTATTTGGACGATATATTACTAAAAGCCAAAGAACCAAGAAGGCTAGAAGAACATAGAGATTTTGTGATGGAAGTCCTAAGCAGACATGGATGGGAAATCAATCTTCAGAAGAGTCAGCTGGTTCCGTTTAAGGATTTGGTCTATCTGGGAGCCAGATTCTTAAGAAGACAAGCTATTCTCACATTGCCAGATCAGAAGAAACAGAAGTTAAAAATGGTAATAAATCAGTTACGGGAGAAGTCTGTTTACTGCCAGAGAGATCAGCAGGATCTTAGGGTTCCTGAATTCAACAATACTCATGTTGAAATGGGCAAGATGGCACATAAGACCATTACAACAATGCTTCCTTCAACAGTGGAGCAGAATGTATCCAGACTGGGAGCAGACTATAATAGTCTCACAGGAGGTAAAACAGATGAGATGGTGGTTATCTGACAAGAATTTGGCCAAGGGAATGTCTCTCAAACAAACACAATGGACAACGTTAACCGACTCCAGTCCTCAAGGTTGGGGGAGCACATACGAGTCAAGAATTTCTGCAAGGCAGTTGGAAGAAGAAAGAGCAGTCTTTACCGTCCAATGTACTGGAACTCAGAGCAGTGGGGAAAGCGATTCAACAGTTAGATCTCCAATTGAGAGGAACAACCTTATTGATCTTATAAGATCGGACAATTTGGCAACAGTGATGTATATAAAGGAACAAAGGGGAACTCAAAGTACAAATTTGTTAAAAGAATTACACCCAATTATGAATTGGGTATTGATGCATCTTCAGGATCTGACAGCCCTTCATATACCAGGAAGATGCAATCAGATAGCAGACTTCTTGAGTCGAAGATCAATAGACAAACACGGATGGAAATTGAACCAAGATGTTTTTGTTGAATTTCCAAGATCTGGGGGCAACCGGAGAAAGATCTAATGGCAGTATGGGGGAATCAGAAACTAAACAGTTTTTACTCCCGTTTTCATTGTCCTCAAGCGGAAGCGATAGATGCTCTCAGTCTGGATTGGAGCCGAGGGCTCTTGTACATCTTTCCACCGTTCCCTCTGATACAGAGAGTTTTGAAGAAGATCAAGAGAGAAATACAGTGTAGTGGCAATTATTCTGGATTGGCCCAAGAGAGCGTGGTACCCATTGTTGAAGTCAATGGAGATGGACAGGGCATTGGCTCTATCCAAGAGACCAGACCTTTTGATGCAGGGGCCAGTCAAACATCCATGGCCTCAGGCATTATACCTAAAGCCCTGGAAATTGAAAGGAACAGTAAGAAATACTATGATAGCTTCAAGAAAACCCACAACAAACAAACCTTATGAAAGGGCTTGGAAAACCTTTATACCATGGTTACTTAAAAACAGGTGTCACTCCTGAACAAGTAACAGTCCTGCATATACTGGAGTTTCTCCAAACTGGGCCAGAGAGAAATTTGAGTGTACAAACTTTGAAGTTACAAACTTCAGCAATTTATGTTATAACTGGGGTCCAGTGGGCAAAGAATCCCAGCGTTGTAAAATTCCTAAGAGGGGCACTCCATATAAAGCCTCCAGTGAAAGTTTATTCGGCAACATGGAGGAGTTTACCCTTAGTTCTGGGTAAGTTGACAAAACTTCCATTTGAACCGATGGAGATGATATTGGAAAAAGTATTGGTTTTAAGACAGTCTTTATAGTTGCAGTCACCTCAACACGGAGGGTGAACGAGCTACAGGCTTTTTCAGCAAGAGAACCTTATACAATCATACAAGCAGATAAGGTTCGTATTCGAAAGGTGCCGGAGTTCTTACCAAAGGTAGTATCGGAACAGCATCTAAATAAGGAAGTTGTTCTACCAGCCTTTTTCTTGAGCCAGAATCACATCAGGAGAAAGAATGGCACAACCTGGATTTGGTAAGGTGCCTAACGACATTTGAACAGAACAAACTTATGGAGAAAGTCAGACAAATTATTTGTCAACCCTGCAGGCAACAGAAGGGTATAAGCAGCAACAACCTCAACTATAAGTAGATGGATTGTAAGCTGTATCAAATCAGCTTATGAAGAGAGCGGAAAGAGGTGTAAAGGCACACTCCACAAGGGCAATTAGTGCTTCTTGGGCATTTCAGGCTGAAGTACAAGCGGAAGAAGTATGCAAAACAGCAACTTGGGAGTGCTGCAAATACCTTCCTTAAGCACTACCATTTGGACGTTAAGTCTACTAAAGTCAAATGTAGGCTTAAAGGTGTTAGAAGCAGTGTATAAATCAGAATAAATCTTTGGATTCAAACAGGAAATTGAGTTATTGCCCCCCCCCACTGGAATTACTCAGGTATATCACCCGTAGTGTGATGGCTGCCATAGTGACCAGGGAAAATTTAACTTCATACTTACCGAAAAAAAAATTCCTGGTTACTATGGGCAGCCTTCCTATGTATAGGAAGGGGAAAAGTCTCATTGGTGGTGTTTTGGAAAACTGTCCTATCAGCATGGGGGGTGGGAAAATAACCCGTAGTGTGAAGGCTGCCCATAGTAACCAGGAAATTTTTTTTCCGTAAGTATGAAGTTAAATTTTCCCTTATTTGGCTTAAGTCAGAAGTAAGGCAATGAATAGGAATTAAGAGAAAAACATTTAAAATTGTCAAGTCAATAATAAACTTAATTCTATCAAGCAATGGCAGGCAGCAGGCATTCTTCCCCCTTACAGAGCACTGAAAATGACCCTATTTCTCTTTTTTCACTGCTATAACAGAACCGCACCTTGTACTTGATCCCAACTAATATATAAAGAATCCTTATTGGAGACACCAATCCTACTGGATTTAATTCATGTTTACGTGATTTTATTTAGTAGACTTAAGGTATGGAGATCCAGAATATGGGAAGACCCCCTTTTATCCAGAAAACCCCAGGCCCCCAATCATTCTGGATAACAGGTCCCATACCTGTACCATAAGTTAAGAGATAATGACAAAACTGTTCATAAATATTTATAGCTATTTAAAAAAAAAACAAAAAAAAACCACAATAAAAGCATAATGCTATCATTAGTAGTATAGTTTTGAGATATTTTTACTTGCATTGGGAAGTTTAGACTTATCCAGCGTGGGCTGCTCTTCTACTGTTTCTACAGCATTTTTAGCAAGTTGGCTCCCAGGCAAAAAGAACCCGGCAGGGTATTAAACCATGTAATGTGTGAGCTTTAGATTTAAAAAATATATTTAAAACACTTACACAACAGACTAGGATTCCAAGTGGAAATAACGATGCAGCAATAAAAACATGAGATCCTGTAATTGAAGCAAAAATATAATAGTGGTCAAAAAATACAAATCTATATTGAAATTTTTAAAAGCAGTCCCACTAGGGAAACACTTAATACTCTATACTAATTGCATACTTAATGGGTCAACGGTTCAGATATGCAGTTCAGTATGCAGATCCATTGTGGAGCTGCCCTAAATAGTGACTCCATAGAAAACAATGTATGCTAACGACCTGGCACATTATCACCTTCAATAATCTGTAAATTTGTTACTGTTTAACAGTCTGTAAAGAGATATTAAATCATAATGACTAAAATTTATTTTGCCAGTTAAAAAGCTTGGCAATAACAGCATGCTAGAATGCAGTTGATTCATGCAAAAACAGCATTATTTCCCTTAATAGAGCGGCTTTTCTCTGGAGATTCCTCCAATCATGGCTGTTGACACACAAAAAAAAAAATTTAATAAACTGAACATTTAATACAAATGAGACGATTACATATAAGGAAAAGTATATTTGGAATACAAAACTAGGTGTGAATAGAGATTTCTGCATGCATTGGACATTAAAATACAATGTGACTGGTCATTTTTTTTTTTCTTTCAATTTCTTTCCTGTTCTGCAGAAAATTATTGGAAGCAATTCTGAAATCCAATTGAAAAAAATGAACAGTAGTCAGCCACAAAGAGAACATTGAAAATACATACATAAAACTAAAGCTGGGTCACTTTTCAATGGAAAGAGATAAAAGTGTAAGACAAATAAATAGGGCTAAAGTGAACGTCCCCTTTCAACAATGTTAAAGTACGTAATAAGGAGACCCTTTCACCGGCAGACTAAGTGAGCAAGCAGAGCATTATTTCCATTTGTCTACATTGTACAAAGGCACTACATTATCACATGAAAGCAAATCACAACAGATTTAAGTTACTACTAACTCACTTGTAGAAATAACTGGAAGCTGGTTTGGAGAAGAATCTTGAGGTGTAGTTAGAATGGTTGATTGGGTTGGAGACATATCAGTAGAATCAATAGTCTGACCTATTTCTGTAATAAAAATACATAAATGCAGAATTTATTTTCTAAGCATCTTAATATGCACAAGAATACTGTCAATTTTACCCTAGCAACCGTACACTGATCTGAATAAGAGACTGAAATATGAAAAGGAGGCCTGAATAGAAAGGAGAAATAAAAAGTAGCAACAATAGATTTGCAGCTTTACAGAACCATTGTTTTTCACTGACTCCCATTGGAAATCTGGAAAGAGTCAAAAGAAAAAAAGCATATAAAAAATAAAAATAATAAAACAATGAAGACCAATTGAAAAATTGCTTAGTACTGGCCATTCTACAATACATACTTAAAGTTAAATTAAAGGTGAACCACCCCTATAAGAAAACTCCAGAAAACAAAGCTATAGGTGGAAAGTACACATTCTGACATTCAAAATGAGTTAAGTC
The DNA here is from genome assembly GCF_017654675.1 of Xenopus laevis. Classification (NCBI taxonomy): domain Eukaryota; kingdom Metazoa; phylum Chordata; class Amphibia; order Anura; family Pipidae; genus Xenopus; species Xenopus laevis. The sequence goes on from NC_054385.1 coordinate 7,306,730, forward strand.
TTCCTAGAAGTTAGGAACTATTTGAGCAGAAGCCGAAAAGACTGTGCACTTCTGTATATACAGCCTACAGTTCTACTGCCCTCTGAAAGAACCATTCTAATACAGAGCAAAACAATTGTTTGAGTGTGAGCACTGCACATACAGCTCAGTGATTTATTAAATGCTCATGAACAGCAGGTTTACCCCAGAGTACCTCTAGATTTCTACCTCCACCATATCTTATATTTTTAAGATATTGCCTCAAAGCTTGCATTTTGAAGCATCTTATCTCACACATGATCATTGGTACAGAGACAAAAAATAATTAAGATAACAGGGGCCTTTTCAACAAATGAATGTGCAATATGTATACATTCACCCAACTTTGTGGCATGTAGAGACCTGAAAAATGTCAAAGTTTTGACCTCAAGTATCTCAGGGAAGATGGTCTATAGTGAGGCTTGAGAAGGGTGCAAATGTAGTAAGTAGAACGTAATGCCACTTTGTTGCATTGGGACAGAAAGTAAAAGTAGTTTAATTTACCGAGAAATTAAATTATCAATAAATGTATAATTTCCTATTGAATTGTCTTGCCAAAGCCCATGCAAGCTTAGATTTCGGGCTATACTACTGAGGGGACTGCTTCTGTAGAGTTATGCTTAGTATAAGGAATACCTCTTCTGGCTTGGGCCGTCCCACAGAAAAACAAAACTATGTCCCATAGCACCAAGTAATCACAGGTCATGCAAGTGAAAATCACAGGTGAATTGCGTGGGTCACCCATGGACCCCCCTCCCGTATAGCAAAAGCAAACCAGGACCACTTGGGGCTGGGTCTAGACAAATTTTTTGACAAACATTTTAGAGAGTTCACTTACTGATAACGTTGAGGTTTATGCAAGTAATATGGTCGGAGTCATTTTTTGCATAGTAGATCCCAGCATTGTGGAGTTGGATGTCCTGTAATGTTGCAGTCTGGTTCTCATAGATGCATTTAGGGCATTTTTTTCTAACACTTCTGTTATCAAACTCAAACAGCAAACCCTGAGATTGAGCACCATAAATGTTCAGTGTAGATGGAGGTACTTGTTGCCATAGCACGGCACTGCCCCCCACTGCTACTGTGATATTATACCAATCAGAACAGGCAGATGAATCTGGAGAGAAAAAAAAAGAAAAAGTAAATTCACCAAGTCCAAAAACAATGCTTACCACTAAAACCAAACACTCCTTAGGGCTCATACTGACGAGCGGTTGTAGCTGCGCTCCCCTGCGTTCCGTTTTTCTGCGTTCAGCCCCAGGGGAGTGCAGGAATAGATGCATTACGTTTTTTCCAATGGGGCTGTACTCACACAGGCGCCGAACGCAGGTTGAAACGCAACATGCTGCATTTTTCCTGCGTTCGGGGCCTACACGCGCCTGTGTGAGTACAGCCCCATTGGAAACAACGTAATGCATCTATTCCAGCGCAGCAACAACCGCTCGTTAGTAAAAGCCCTCAAGCCCACACCATGCATGCCTAATTAGCATATAAATTCTTAATTTCCAGACTGCACTGGTGCTTAGGTAGCCAAGGGGTATGCATCTAAATTACTAATGGGGTAGTTTAACTTTTAGTTTAGCCATATTTTAATAGTTTATAGTTTAAGAATGGCAGTCTTCTTCATACTAAAAGTGAGTTATTCCTTTAAAGGGGTTGTTCACCTTTGAAATAACTTTTAGTATTATGTAGAGTGATATTCTGAGAATTTACAATTTGTTTTAATTTTTTATTATTGAAAGTTTGAGTTATTTAGCAGCTCTTCAATTTGCATTTTAAGCAATCTGGTAACAAGGGCCCAAATTACCCTAGCACCCATGCACTGATTTGAATATGAATAGGAGAGTCTGAATAGAAGGCTCCACAATAAAAAGTAGCAAATACATGTGTATCCTTACAGAGCATGTTTTTTTAGAAGGGGACAGCAACGCCCATTTGAAAGCTGCAAACAATCAGAAGAAAAAGACAAATAACTAAAAAAAAAAAAAAAATTAAAAGTTGCTTAGAATTGGTCGTTCTATAACATAAGTTACTTTAACGGTGAACCACCCCTTTAACAATGCAGGATGTGAAATAAAGTGTCTGGGTCTCAAGGGGTCAGGTGTAGACCCAAAACAGTTTGAAAAGCACTGAAGGAAATTAAATGCAATAGAATTATAATGTGGAATACTTACCAAATGCATCACAGCATGCCTGCATTACTGTCAAACCCAGAAAAAATAAAAAAAAATAAAAAAAGTTAGGTTACCAAAATATAGTGCTATAATATACATGCATACATATAAAAGGTCCCCTGTAGTGGAACGCATTAAAACTGAACACAGAGGATCACAGGTATAAATGCCCTTAAGAACCGACTCACAACATAGAATAGAAAGGTTGTACTTTTAGGCCAGTGAATAATGTTTTATACAACAAAAAACATTACTAGACCAAGTTTTTTTGGCTATATTCCTTCAAGCGACTTCATTTATAATAATCTATATTGTATTGGGACCATAGGCAGAAGAAGGTTTTAGCAGGGGCCAGGATGTGAACCGTACAGGTGGCACGCGTAAAGCGCCGCCGCAAAATTTAGCCCTGCCCCTTTTGGTCACTCCCTTTTGACTCCACTCACTTTCCTCTGCGCTTTCACTAAATTTTTAGGAAAAGCAAAATTTGCTTCAAGTCTGGCATTGCAGGAAAAAGTACATTTCATGCAGAAGTACTCAAAAGACATACAAAAGGAGCAGTAGGTACTGATCTCCCAAGAATATAATATAGAGAAGGCATCACAAGCACTTTAAAGAACATTATATAGTAGGAAACAGAGGGCACTTGCACACCAAATACTGGCAGGCACAATATACAAAGTGGGTATAAATACAAGAATGCATTTATATAGTAAGAATAAGTGAGCACAGGCACTCCAAGCCTTTTATAAGTTCCAGCACCTCCCCATGAACTGGCTCACTATTGATCTGCCAAAATGCAGAAAAAAGAAAAAAAAAAAAAAGGACGACATTTCTAGTCTTTTGGCCCAAGTAAAAACGGTCTAACTTCTACAAAGGAAGGAAAACAACATCTTCTTAAGCTTCTCCAATTTGCTTCAAAACATTTCTTCCTGACTCCAAGATGCAATTGGACATTTTGTGGATTAACTCTGTACTAAAATCTTTAACACTGTATTTTCTGGATACTCCCCCCCCCCAAGCAGATGGCACAGTAGAAATTACATAGAACACATAGCAGAATGACAACATTATTTATAAATACCCCCAGAACCCATACCAGTATGGCAAAGAGCAATTCCATGTATAAATACCCCCCCCCCCCAGAAGCCATAGCAGAATGGCAAAGGGCAATTCCATGTATAAATACCCCCAAGAAGCCAGGAGTAAAGACAAGCAGATGCTGTTCACCAACCAAACCCATCTGAAATTCTAATGTGGGACCAATATTTAAGTTCTGACAGTGTCTAGTAAAGACATGTCCGAATACAGCCTAAACATCATCTCCTGTGAAGCAGTGATTTCCTTTACTTTCCCCTACAATCAGTCGTTTCTGTTGCCCATGTAGAGGGCAGACCTGGCAGATGAACTACGCTGGAACCAAGTACGGGGGGAGGAGGAGAACTGTTCAAACTAGACATAATGGAGATTAAAACCAACAGCGAGATAAAGCATTAAGAACAATCCTGTCATCTTGCCCAGTACGTCCGAATCCCCGCGAAGTAAAAAACGAATGGCTGGTTGCAAAACTAACCCAATTGGCGCTTTAAAAGTCGGCGCCAATCAGCAACTCGCCTTTTGGTGAATCACACCGCAGCTGTATGGAGTGTGTATTTACAAGCCCCGCCCCCTGTGACGTCTCCGCTCTCTTATAGGACAGTTAAGATGTAACTGGAGGCTGGCCTATAAGTACTACTGATTACTGTACATGTTACAAAATAAACTGAAGAAAAAGTAGTAACTTGAGGATATCACTGTGAATAAATCTTGAGAACAAGGAGACGTATTATTATTCCTGTGAGTGCAGCGAGCAGGTTCCCTCTTATATCCCAGTCACCCGGGAAATGGGAAGCGGCTGCTACCGGCTTTACTCACCCCTTGGCTTCATTCCAAAGCACCCGCGGCCAGGGTGATATTTTAGCGCAAGATTTCCAGCGCATCTCGTACAATCTGATTCTCTCCGTGTTCGCGCCAGTCCTGTCAGAGAAACTTTGGCGCCAAATGTGCAGAACCCCTGAGTCTGTTTAAACCGAGCTCACCCCTCATCTTCCGTCCATGTCACACCAATCCGACACGTTCCCATGCACAGACTGCTCTGCTGCTCCCCATAGCGTTACAGGTTTGCTTGTTGCGCCACAACTTCCCTGCATAGCGCGCCAGAATAGTTAGTGACTGCACTGTGGCGCAAACTTGACTATAATGAGCTGGGGCGGAGCTTGTTAGTGTTGTCTCCACCCCAACGAGTGTGGGAATCTGACGGTAAGAAATATGGAGGTCTCAGGAAGTGCCTGACAGATTTGTAACTTCATCTGTCTCTCCTCACAATTGTTTAACACGGTGCTGCTTCTTCTGGCCTGTGACACCAGCAATCATTATACAGGCTGTATCAGAGCCTGTCTCTACACCCCCCAGGTACAATGTCCCGAGAAAAGCTCCAATATCAGTAAACTACAGAATGAGAAAAGGGGCGGGTAGGAGTGTGCGCTACAGACAGAGGGAGAGAGAGAAGTCTAGGAGTGTGCGCTACAGAGACAGGGAGAGAGAAAGAGAAGTCTAGGAGTGTGCACTACAGAGAGAGGGAGAGAAGTCTAGGAGTGTGCACTACAGAGAGAGGGGGAGAGTGAGAAGAGAAGTCTAGGAGTGTGCACTACAGAGAGAGGGGGAGAGTGAGAAGAGAAGTCTAGGAGTGTGCACTACAGAGAGAGGGGGAGAGTGAGAAGAGAAGTCTAGGAGTGTGCACTACAGAGAGAGGGAGAGAAGTCTAGGAGTGTGCACTACAGAGAGAGGGAGAGAAGTCTAGGAGTGTGCACTACAGAGAGAGGGGGAGAGTGAGAAGAGAAGCCCAGGAGTGTGCGCTAGAGAGAGAAAAACCTAGCAGTGTGCACTACAGAGAGAGAAGCCTAGGAGTGAGCGCTACAGAGAGAGAGACAGAGGGAGAGAGAAGCCTATGAGTGTGCGCTAGAGACTAGAGAGAGAGAGAAGCCTAGGAGTGTGCGCTAGAGAGAGAGAGAAGCCTAGGAGTTTGCGCTACAGAGAGAGAGGGAGAAGCCTAGGACTGTGCGCTCCAGAGAGAGAGACGCCTAGGAAGTTTGCGCTCCAGAGAGAGAGAGAGAATTCTAGGTGTGTGCGCTCCAGAGAGAGAGAGAAGCCTAGGAGTGTGCGCTCCAGAGAGAGAGAAGCCTAGGAGTTTGCGCTACAGACAGAGAAAGAGAGAAGCCCAGGGGTGTGCGCTGCAGAGAGAGAAAGAGAATCCTAGGAGTGTGCGCTCCAGAGAGGGAGAGAAGCATAGGAGTGTGCGCTCCAGAGAGAGAGAAGCCTAGGAGTGTGCGCTCCAGAGAGAGAAGCCTAGGAGTGTGCGCTCCAGAGAGAGAGAGAAGCCTAGAAGTGTGCGCTCCAGAGAGAAGCCCAGGGGTGTGCGCTCCCGATAGAGAGAGAAGCCTAGGAGTGTGCGCTCCAGAGTGAGAGAGAAGCCTAGGAGTGTGCGTTCCAGAGAGAAAGAGAAGCCTAGGACTGTGCGCTCCCGAGAGAGAGAGAATCCTAGGTGTGTGCGCTCCGGAGAGAGAGAGAGAAAGAAGCCTAGGAGTGTGCGCTCCAGAGAGAGAGAAGCCTAGGAATTTGCGCTACAGACAAAGAGAGAAGCCCAGGGGTGTGCGCTGCAGAGAGAGAAAGAGAATCCTAGGAGTGTGCGCTCCAGAGAGAAAGAGAAGCCTAGGAGTGTGCACTTCCGAGAGAGAGAGAATCCTAGGTGTGTGCGCTCCAGAGAGAGAGAGAGAAGCCTAGGAGTGTGCGCTCCAGAGAGAGAGAGAATCCTAGGTGTGTGCGCTCCAGAGAGAGAGAGAGAAGCCTAGGAGTGTGCGCTCCAGAGAGAGAAGCCTAGGCGTGTGCGCTCAGGTGTGTGCGCTCAGGCGTGTGCGCCCCAGGGAGAGAAGCCTAGGAGTGTGCGCTCCAGAGACCGCACACTCAGGTGTGTGCGCCCCAGAGAGAGAAGCCTAGGCGTGTGCGCTCAGGTGTGTGCGCCCCAGGGAGAGAAGCCTAGGAGTGTGCGCTCCAGAGAGCGCACACTCAGGTGTGTGCGCCCCAGAGAGAGAAGCCTAGGCGTGTGCGCTCCAGCGACCGCACACTCAGGTGCGTGCGCCCCAGGGAGAGAAGCCTAGGGAGTGTGCGCTCCAGAGGCGAGAAACCTAGGAATGTGCGCTCCAGAGAGAGAGAAGCCTTGGAGTGTGCGCAATGGAGTGCCGGGCAATATTCCCCTACCTTACACTCGCCGAATGTTTGGGGGCTCAAGAGAGACTGGCAATGAATGAACATAACATAAAATACAGACAATCATTATAAAGCTACACGGACAGAAGCGGATAGAATAAGAAAGGTTTTGCAAAGGGACTTCATACCTGTAAGGAGTGTGCCCACAGCAATGAGTCCTCTCCTGCCCCACATGATGTTCCACCGCCGCCTCAGCCCTCACTACACACTGTACCGAGAAACCCTCCAGTATTAGTAAACTAAATCCAGAATGAGGGGCGGGGATGATAGTGGTGGGTGTGGCTTGAGCAGGGAAGTTTGCGCTACAGAGAGAGAAGCCTAGGACTGTGCGCTACAGAAAGAGAGAGAAGCCTAGGAGTGTGTGCTACAGAGCGAGAGAGGGAGAAGCCTAGGACTGTGCACTCCAGAGAGAGAGAGAAGCCTAGGACTGTGCGCTCCAGAGAGAAAGAGAAGCCTAGGAGTGTGCACTTCCGAGAGAGAGAGAATCCTAGGTGTGTGCGCTCCAGAGAGAGAGAGAGAAGCCTAGGAGTGTGCGCTCCAGAGAGAGAAGCCTAGGCGTGTGCGCTCAGGTGTGTGCGCCCCAGGGAGAGAAGCCTAGGACTGTGCGCTCCAGAGAGAGAGAGAAGCCTAGGACTGTGCGCTCCAGAGAGAAAGAGAAGCCTAGGAGTGTGCACTTCCGAGAGAATCCTAGGTGTGTGCGCTCCAGAGAGAGAAGCCTAGGCGTGTGCGCTACATAGAGAGAAGCCTAGGACTGTGCGCTACAGAAAGAGAGAGAAGCCTAGGAGTGTGCGCTACAGAGCGAGAGAGGGAGAAGCCTAGGACTGTGCACTCCAGAGAGAGAGAGAAGCCTAGGACTGTGCGCTCCAGAGAGAAAGAGAAGCCTAGGAGTGTGCACTTCCGAGAGAGAGAGAATCCTAGGTGTGTGCGCTCCAGAGAGAGAGAGAGAGAAGCCTAGGAGTGTGCGCTCCAGAGAGAGAAGCCTAGGCGTGTGCGCTCAGGTGTGTGCGCTCAGGTGTGTGCGCTCAGGCGTGTGCGCCCCAGGGAGAGAAGCCTAGGAGTGTGCGCTCCAGAGAGAGAGAGAAGCCTAGGAGTATGCGCTACAGAGAGAGAGAGAGAAGCCTAGGAGTGTGCGCTACATAGTAATGAAATAAAGTGCCGGACAATATCCCCCTCCCTTACAACTCGCCGAAAGTTTGGAGGCTAAAGAGAGACTGGCAATGAATGAACATAACATAAAATACAGACAATCTTTATAAAGCTACACGGACAGAAGCGGATAGAATGAGAAAGGTTTTGCAACGGGACTTCATACCTGTAAGGAGTGTGCCCACAGCAATGATTCCTCTCCTGCCCCGCATGATGTTCCACCGCCGCCTCAGCCCTCACTACACACTGTACTGAGAAACCCTCCAGTATAAGTAAACTAAATCCATAATGAGGGGCGGGGATGATAGTGGTGGGTGTGGCTTGAGCAGGGAAGTTTGCGCTACAGAGAGAGAAGCCTAGGACTGTGCGCTACAGAAAGAGAGAGAAGCCTAGGAGTGTGCGCTACAGAGCGAGAGAGGGAGAAGCCTAGGACTGTGCGCTCCAGAGAGAGAGAGAAGCCTAGGACTGTGCGCTCCAGAGAGAAAGAGAAGCCTAGGAGTGTGCACTTCCGAGAGAGAGAGAATCCTAGGTGTGTGCGCTCCAGAGAGAGAAGCCTAGGAGTGTGCGCTCCAGAGAGAGAAGCCTAGGCGTGTGCGCTCAGGTGTGTGCGCTCAGGTGTGTGCGCTCAGGCGTGTGCGCCCCAGGGAGAGAAGCCTAGGAGTGTGCGCTCCAGAGAGCGCACACTCAGGTGTGTGCGCCCCAGAGAGAGAAGCCTAGGCGTGTGCGCTCAGGTGTGTGCGCCCCAGGGAGAGAAGCCTAGGAGTGTGCGCTCCAGAGAGCGCACACTCAGGTGTGTGCGCCCTAGAGAGAGAAGCCTAGGCGTGTGCGCTCCAGCGACCGCACACTCAGGTGCGTGCGCCCCAGGGAGAGAAGCCTAGGAGTGTGCGCTCCAGAGCGAGAAACCTAGGAGTGTGCGCTCCAGAGAGAGAGAGAGAGAAAGAGAAGCCTAGGAGTGTGCGCTACATAGTAATGAAATAAAGTGCCTGGCAATATTCCCCTACCTTACAACTCGCCGAATGTTTGGGGGCTCAAGAGAGACTGGCAATGAATGAACATAACATAAAATACAGACAATCATTATAAAGCTACACGGACAGAAGCGGATAGAATAAGAAAGGTTTTGCAAAGGGACTTCATACCTGTAAGGAGTGTGCCCACAGCAATGAGTCCTCTCCTGCCCCACATGATGTTCCACCGCCGCCTCAGCCCTCACTACACACTGTACCGAGAAACCCTCCAGTATTAGTAAACTAAATCCAGAATGAGGGGCGGGGATGATAGTGGTGGGTGTGGCTTGAGCAGGGAAGTTTGCGCTACAGAGAGAGAAGCCTAGGACTGTGCGCTACAGAAAGACGAGAGAAGCCTAGGAGTGTGCGCTACAGAGCGAGAGAGGGAGAAGCCTAGGACTGTGCACTCCAGAGAGAGAGAGAAGCCTAGGACTGTGCGCTCAGAGAGAAAGAGAAGCCTAGGAGTGTGCACTTCCGAGAGAGAGAGAATCCTAGGTGTGTGCGCTCCAGAGAGAGAGAGAGAAGCCTAGGAGTGTGCGCTCCAAGAGAGAGAAGCCTAGGCGTGTGCGCTCAGAGGTGTGTGCGCCCCAGGGAGAGAAGCCTAGGACTGTGCGCTCCAGAGAGAGAGAGAAGCCTAGGACTGTGCGCTCCAGAGGAGAAAGAGAAGCCTAGGAGTGTGCACTTCCGAGAGAATCCTAGGTGTGTGCGCTTCCAGAGAGAGAAGCCTAGGCGTGTGCGCTACATAGAGAGAAGCATAGGACTGTGCGCTACAAGAAAGAGAGAGAAGCCTAGGAGTGTGCGCTACAGGAGCGAGAGAGGGAGAAGCCTAGGACTGTGCACTCCAGAGAGAGAGAGAAGCCTAGGACTGTGCGCTCCAGAGAGAAAGAGAAGCCTAGGAGTGTGCACTTCCGAGAGAGAGAGCAATCCTAGGTGTGTGACGCTCCCAGAGAGAGAGAGAGAAGCCTAGGAGTGTGCGCCTCCAGAGAGAGAAGCCTAGGCGTGTGCGCTCAGGTGTGGTGCGCTCAGGCGTGTGCGCCCCAGGGAGAGAAGCCTAGGAGTGTGCGCTCCAGAGAGAGAAAAGAGAAGCCTAGGAGTATGCGCTACAGAGAGAGAGGAGAGAAGCCTAGGAGTGTGCGCTACATAGTAATCTGAAATAAAGTGCCGGACAATATCCCCCTCCCTTACAAACTCGCCGAAAGTTTGCGAGCTAAAAGAGAGACTGGCAATGAATGAAATAACATAAAATACAGACAATCTGGATTTTAAAGCTACACGGACAGAGCGGATAGAATGAGAAAGGTTTTTGCAACGGGACTTCATACCTGTAAGGAGATGTGCCCACAGCAATTGATCCTCTTCCTGCCCCACATGAATTGTTCCACCGCCGCCTCACCCTTCACTGCACACTGTACGAGAACCCTCCAGTATAAAGTAAACTAAATCCATGCAATGAGGGGCGGGGATGATAGTGGTGGGTGTGGCTGAGCAGGGAAGGTTTGCGCGTACAGCAGAGGACAAGCCTAGGACTTGTGCGCTACAGAAAGAGAAGAAGCCTAGGAGTGTGCGCTACAGAGCGAGAGAGGGAAGAAGCCTAGGACTGTGCGCTCCAGAGACAGAGAGAAGCCTAGGACTGTGCGCATCCAGAGAGAAAGAGAAGCCTAGGGTGGTTGCACTCCGAGAGAGAGATAATCCTAGGTGTGTGCCGCTCCAGGAGAGAGAGAGAAGCCTAGGAGTGTGCGCTCCAGAGAGAGAAGCCTAGGCGTGTGCGCTCAGGTGTTGCGGCTCAGGCGTGTGCGCCCCAGGGAGAGAAGCCTAGGAGTGTGCGCTCCAGAGAGCGCACACTCAGGTGTGTGAGCCCCAGAGAGAGAAGCCTAGGCGTGTGCGCTCAGGTGTGTGCGCCCCAGGGAGAGAAGCCTAGGAGGTGTGCGCTCCAGAGAGCGCACACTCAGTGTGTGCGCCCCAGAGAGAGAAGCCTAGGCGTGTGCGCTCCAGCGACCGCACACTCAGGTGCCGTGCGCCCAGGGAGAGAAGCCCTAAGGAGTGTGCGCTCCAGAGCGAGAAACCTAGGAGTGTGCGCTCCAGAGAAGAGAGGAGAGAAAGAGAGCCTAGGAGTGTGCGCTAATAGTAAATGAAATAAAGTGCCGGGCAATATTCCCCTACCTTAACACTCGGCCGGAATGTTTGGGGGCTCAAGAGAGACTGGCCAATGAATGAACATAACATTAAAATACAGGACATCATTATTAAAGCTGCACGGACAAGAAGCGGATAGAATAGAAAGGTTTTGCAAAGGGACTTCATTACCTGTAAGGAGTGTGCCCACAGCAATGAGTCCTCTCCTGCCCCACATGATGTTCCACCGCTGCCTCAGCCCTCACTACACACTGTACTGAGAAACCCTCCAGTATAATGTAAACTAAGTCCAGAATGAGGGGCGGGGATGATAGTGGTGGGTGTGGCTTGAAGCAGGGAAGTTTGCGCTACAGAGAGAGAAGCCTAGGACTGTGCGCTACATAGTAATGAAATAAAGTGCCGGACAATATCCCCCTCCCTTACAACTCGCCGAAAGTTTGGAGGCTAAAGAGAGACTGGCAATGAATGGAACATAACATAAAATACAGACAATCTTTATAAAGCTACACGGACAGAAGCGGATAGAATGAGAAAGTTTGCAAAGGGACTTCATACCTGTAAGGAGTGTGCCCACAGCAATGAGTCCTCTCCTGCCCCACATGATGTTCCAACGCCGCCTCAGCCTCACTACACACTGTACCGAGAAACCATCCAGTATTAGTTAAACTAAATCCAGAATGAGGGGGCGGGGATTGATAGTGGGGTGTGGCTTGAGCAGGGGAAGTTTGCGCTACAGAAGAGAAGCCTAGGACTGTCGCTACAGAAAGAGAGAAAGCTAGGAGTGTGCGACTACAGAGTGCGATAGGAGACCAAGCCTAGGACTGTGCGCTCCAGTAGAGAGAGAAAGCCTAGACTGTGCGCTCCAGAGAGAAAGGAGAAGCCTAGGAGTGTGCAACTCCGGAGAGGAAGAGGAATCCTAGGTGTGTTGCGCTCCAAGAGAGAAGCCTAAGGAGTGTTGCGCTCCAGAGAAGATTAAAGCCTAGCGTGGCGGCTCAGGTGTGGTGCGCTCAGGTGTGTGCGCTCAGGCGGATCCTGGGTGCGCCCAGGAGACGAAGCCTAGGCAGTGATGCGCTCCAGAGAGCGCACACTCAGGTTGTGTTGCGCTTCCAGAGAGAGAGAGAAGCCTAGGAGTGTGCGCTCAGAGAGAGAAGCCTAGGCGTGTTGCGCTCAGTTGTGTGTCGCTTCAGGCGTGTGCGCCCCAGGGAGAGAGCCTAGGAGTGTGCGCTCCAGGAGAGCGCACATCAGTGTGTGGCGCCCCAGAGAGAGAAAGCCTAGGCGTGGTGCGCTTCAGTGTGTGCGCCCCAGGGAAGAAGCCTAGGACTGTGCGCTCCAGAGAGAGAGAGAAGCCTAGGACTGTTTGCGCTCCAGAGAGAGAGAGAAGGCTTAGGACTGTGCGCTCAGAGAGAAAGAGAAGCCTAGGAGTGTGCACTTCCGAGAGAGAGAGAATCCTAGGTTGTGTGCGCTCCAGAGAGAACCTAGGAGTTTGCGTACATAGAGAGAAGCCTAGGACTGTGCGCTACAGAAAGAGAGAAGAAGCCTAGGAGTGTGCGCTAAGAAGCGAGAGAGGGGAAGCCTAGGACTGATGCACTCCAGAGAGAAGAGAAGCCTAGGAACTGTGCGCTCCAGAGGAGAAAGAGAAGCCTAGGAGGTGCCTTCGAGAGAGAGAGAAATCCCTAGGTGTGGTTGTGTGCGCTGCCAGAGAGAGAGATGAGAAGCCTAGGAGTGTTTGCGCTCCAGAGAGGAGAAGCCTCGGCGTGTGCGCTCAGGTGTGTGCGCTACAGGCGTGTGCGCCCCAGGGAGAGAAGCCTAGGAGTGTTGCGCTCAGAGAGAGAGGAGAAGCTAGGAGTATGCGCTACAAGAGAGAGAGAGAGAAAGGCCTTAGGAGTGGTGCGCTACCATAGTAATGAAATAAAAGTGCCGGACCAATATTTTCCCCCTCCCTTACACTCGCCGAAAGGTTTGGGAGGGCTAAAGAGAGCACTGGCAATTGAATGAACATAACAATAAACAATACAGACTCTATTATAAAGCTACACGGACAGAAAGCGGAGCTAATAATGAGGAAAGGGTTTTGCAACGGGACTTCATTACCTGTAAGGGAGCCTGTGCCCACAGCAATGATTCCTCTCCTGCCCCGCATGATGTTTCCACCGCCGCCTCAAGCCCCTTCATACACACTGTACTAGAGAAACCCTCAGTATAAGTTAAACTAAATCCATAATGAGGGGCGGGGATGATAGTTGGTGGGTGTGGCTTGAGCAGATAGGAAGTTTGCGCTACAGAGAGAGAAGCCTAGGATTGTGCGCTACAAAAAGAGAGAAGCCTAGGATGTGTGCCTACAGAGCGAGAGAGGGAAAGCCTAGGACTGTGCGCTTCCAAGAGAGAGATGAAAGCCTAGGACTGTGCGCTCCAGAGAGAAGAGAAGCCTAGGAGTGTGCACTTCCGAGAGAGAGAGAATCCGGTGAGGGTGTGTGCCTCCAGAGAAGAGCCTAGGAGTGTGCGGCTCCAGAGGAGAAGGCCAGGCGGCGTATCTTCTGCTGTGCGCTCAGTGTGTGCGCTCAGGTGTAGTGCGCTCAGGCGTGTGCCGCCCCAGGGACGAGAAAGAAGCCTAGGAGTTGCGCTCCAGGAGAGGCGCACACTCAGGTGTGTGCGCCCCAGAGAGACGAAGCCTAGGCGTGTGCGCTCAGGTTGTGTTGCGCCCCAGGGAGAAAGCCTAGGAAGTGTGCGCTCCAGGAGAGCGCACACTCAGGTGTGTGCGCCCTAAGAGAGAGAAGGCCTAGGCGAGCGAGACGAGGGCGCTCCAGCGAACCGCACACTCAGGTGCGTGCGCAGGAGAGAAGCCTAGGAGTGTGCGCTCAGAGCGAGAAACCCTAGGGGTGTGCCGCTCCAGGAGAAGAGAGAGAGAGGAAAGAGAGCCTGAGGAGTGTGCGCTACATAGTAAGTGAAATAAAGTTGCCTGGCAATATTCCCCCTACTTACAACTCGCCGAATGTTTGGGGCTCAAGAGAGGACTGGCAATGAATGAACATTTACATAAAATTACAGACAATCATTATAAAGCTGCACGGGACAGAAGCGGATTAGATAAGAAAGGTTTTGCAAAGGACTTCATACCTTAAGGAGTGTGCCCACAGCAATGAGTCCTTCTCCTCGCCCCAATGCATGTTCCACCGCTGCCTCAAGCCCTCACTACCCACACTGTACTGAGAAACCTCCGGTATAAGTTAAACTAGTCCAGAATGAGGGCGCGCGGATGATAGTGGTGGGTTGTGGCTTGCAGGCAGGGAAGTGTTCGCTACAGAGAGGAAGCCTAGGACTGTTGCGCTACATAGTAATGAAATAAAGTGCGACAATATCCCCCTTCCTCTTACAACTCGGCCGAAAGTCTGGAGGCTAGAGAGACTGGCAATGAATGAACATAACATAAAATTAACAGACCATCTTTATAAAGCTTACCACGGACAGAAGCGGATAGAATGAGAAAGGTTTTGCAAAGGGATTCATACCTGTAAGGAGTGTGCCCACGCAATGATTCCTCTCCTGCCCCACCATTGATGTTCCACCCGCCGCCTCAGCCCTCACTACACACTTTGTACCGAGAAACACTCCAGTATTTAGTAAACTAATCCAGAATTGAGGGGCGGGATGATATGGTGGGTGTGGCTTGGAGCAGGGAAGTTTGCGCTACAGAGGGAGAGAGAAGCCTTAGGCGGACTGTTGCGCTTACAGAAAGAGAGAGAAGCCTAGGAGTGTGCGCTACAGAGGCGACGAGAAGGGAGGAAGCCTAGGACTGTGCGCTGCCAGAGAGAGAGAGACAGCCTTAGGACTTGCGCTCAGAGAGAAAGAGAAGCCGCTAGGAGTTGTGCACTTCCGAGAGGAGATAATCCTAGGTAGGTGCGTCCAGAGAGAGAGGAAGAAGCCTAGGAGTGTGCGCAACATAGGACGAGAAGCCTAGGACTGTGCGCTACGGAAGAGGAGAAGCCTAGGAGTGTGCGCTACGAGCGAGGAGAGGGAGAAAGGCCTAGGACTGTGCATCCAGAGAGAGAGAGAGAGAAGCCTAGGACTGTGCGCTCAGAGAGAAAGAGAAGCCTTAGGAGTGTGCACTTTCCGAGAGAGAGAGAATCCTAGGTGTGTGCGCTCCAGAGAGAGAGAGAGAAGCCCTAGGATTTGTGCGCATCCAGAGAGAGAAGCCTAGGCGTGTGCGCTCAGGGGTGACATGCTTGTGTGCGCTTCAGGTGTGTGCGTTCAGGGGTTGTGCGCTCAGGGCTGTGCCCCCAGGAGAGAGCTAGGACGTGTTTTGCCGCTCCCAGAGAAAGAGAGCCTTAGGAGTATGCGCTACAGGAAGAGAGAGAGCCTAGATGTGCGCTACATAGTAATGATAACAAGTGCCGGAAGACAAATATCCCCCTCCTTACAACTGTCGCCGAAAGTTTTGGAGGCTAAGAGAGAACTGCATGAATGAACCATAACATAAATACAGACCAATTCTTTTATAAAGCTTACACGGACAGAAGCGTGATAGAATGAGAAAGGTTTGCAACGGGACTTCATAACTGTATGGAGTGTGCCCACAGCAATGATTCCTCTCCTGCCCCCACATGGATGTTCCACGCCGCTCAGCCCTCCACTACACAACTGTACTTGAGAAAACCTTCCAGTATAAGTAAACTAAATCCATAATGAGGGGCGGCCGATGATAGTGGTGGGTGTGGCTTGAGCAGCGGGAAGTTGCGCTACAGAGAGAGAACCTTAGGACTGTGCGCTACAGAAAGAGAGAGAAGCTAGGAGTGTGCTACAGAGCGAGAGAGGGAAGCCTGGACTGTGCGCTCCAGGAGGAGACGAAGCCTAGGACTGTCGCGCTCCAGACAGAGAGAAGAAGCCTTAGGACTGTGCGCTCCAGAGAGAAAGAGAAGCCCTAGGAGTTGATGCACTTCCGAGAGAGGAGAAGAATCCTAGGTGTGATGCGCTCCAAGAAGAGAGAGAGAAGCCTAGGAGTGTGCGCTCCAGAGAGAGAAGGCCTAGGCGTGTGCGCTCAGGTGTGTGCGCCCCAGGTGAGAGAAGCCATAGGACTGTGCGCTCCAGAGAAGAGAGAAGCCTAGGACTGTGCGCTCCAGAGAGAAAGAGAATCCTAGGAGTCGTGCACTTCCGAGAGAATCCTAGGTGTGTGCCGCTCCAGAGAGAGAAGCCTAGGCGTGTTGCGCTCA
Organism: Xenopus laevis; assembly: GCF_017654675.1. Taxonomy (NCBI): domain Eukaryota; kingdom Metazoa; phylum Chordata; class Amphibia; order Anura; family Pipidae; genus Xenopus; species Xenopus laevis. The sequence continues at coordinate 7,322,711 of NC_054385.1, forward strand.
GGTGTGTGCTGCGGCTCAGGTCGTGTGCGCTCAGGCGTGTGCGCCCCCAGGAGAGAAGCCTGGAGTGTGCGCTCCAGAGAGCGCACAAACTTCAGGTGTGTGCGCCCCCAGAGGAAGAGAAGCCCTAGGTTCAAAACAGTCTGCGTGTGCGCTCCAGGTGTTGTGCGCCCCAGGCAGAGAAGCCTAGGACGGTGTGCGCTCCAGAGAGAGAGAGAAGCCTAGGACTGTGCGTCTCCAGGAGAAAGAGAAGCCTGGAGTGTGCACTTCGCGAGAGAGAGGAGAATCCTTAGGTGTGTGCGCTCCAGAGAGAGAGAGGAAGCTAGGAGTCGTTGCGCTACATAGAAGAAGAAGCCCTAGGACTGTGTCGACCTACAGAAAAGAAGAGAGAAGCTAGGGAGTGTGCGCTACAGAGCGGAGAGGGAGAAGCTAGACTGTGTGCACTCCATGAGAGAGAGAGAAGCCTAGGACTGTGCGCTCCCAGAGAGAAAGAGAAGCCTAGGAGTGTGCACTTCCGAGGAGAGAGGAGATCCTAGGGTGTGTGCCCCGCTCCGCTCCAGAAGAGAGAGAGAGAGAAGCCTGGAGTGTGCGCTCCAGAGAGACGAGCTAGGGCGTGTGCGCTCAGGTGTGTGCGCTCAGGCGTGTGCGCCCAGTGGAGAAGCCTAGGAGTGTGCGCTTCCAGAGACGAGAGAGACAGCCTAGCCGGAGTATGCGCATACAGAGAGAGAGAGAGAAGCCTAGGAGTGTGCGCTACCATAGTAATGAATAAAGTTGCGGACCAATATCCCCCTCCCTATACAACTCGCCGCAAGGTTGTGACCCTACACAGAGAGCACTGGCCTAATGAGAATTCATAACATTTAAAATACAGGACAATCTATTATAAGTACACAGGACAGCGAAGCGGATAGAATGAGAAAGGTCTTGCAACGGGGACTTCATACCTGGTAAGGAGTGTGCCCACAGCAATATCTCTCTCCTAGCCCCACAATGATGTTTCCACTGCCGCTCTCAGCCCTCACTACACACTGTTACTGAGACACCCTCCAGTATAAGTAAACTATCAAGATGAGGGGGGGGATGATAGTGGTGAGGTGTGGCTTTGAGGCAGGGAAGTATTGCGCTACAGATAGACACCTAGGAGCTGTGCGCTACAGAAAGAGAGGAGAAGCCTGTAGGAGTGTGCGCTACAGAGCGAGAGAGGGAGAAGCCTAGGAACTGTGCCGCCCTCAACAAGACGAAGAGAGAGAAGTCATAGGAACTGGTGCGCTCCAGAGAGAGTAGAAGACAGCCTAGGAGTGTCACTTACCCTCGAGCTGAGTATGATTTAGAGAATCCTTAGGTGTGTGCGCTCCAGAGAGAGAGAGAGAAAGCCTAGGAGTAGTGCGCTCCCGAGATCGAGAAGCCTAGGCGTGTGCGCCTCAGGCGGTGCGCCCCCAGGCGAGAGAAGCCTAGGAGTGTGCGCTCCAGAGAGCGCACACTCAGTGTGTGCAGCCCCCAGAGAGAGAAGCCTAGGGTGTGCGCTCAGGTTGTGTTGCGCCCCAGGGAGAAAGCCTACGGAGTGTGCGCTCCAGAGAGCGCACCTCAGGAGATGTGGTGCGCCCCAGAGAGAGAAGCCTGGCGTGTTGCGCTCAGGTGTGTGCGCTCAGGCGTGTTGCGCCCCAGGGAGAGAAGCCTAGGAGTGTGCGCTCCAGGAGAGCGCACACTCAGGTGTGTGAAGCCCCAGAGAGAGAAGCTAGGCGGTCGTGCGTCAGGTGTGTGGCGCCCCAGGGATGAGAAAGCCCTAAGAGCTGGTTGCGCTCCATAGAGCGCACACTCAGGTGTAAAGACATGTGTGCGCCTCCCAAGAGAGAGAAGCCTAAAAAGGCACTAAGGCGTCTGTCGCTCTCAGCGAACCGCACACCTCCATGGTGCTCCGATGCGCCAGAAGCAGAGAAGCAAGCCCTGCCGAGTGTGTACGCTCCAGAGCGAAAGACCCTAGGAGTATGTGCGCTCCATCTGAGAGAGAGAGAAGAAAGAGAAGCCTGAGGGAAGTTGTGCGCGTACATCAGTAATGCAAATAAAGTGCCGCGGGCGGCAATATTCCCCTTACTTACCAACTTCCCGGCCGTAAATGTTTGGGCTGGTCCTCAAGACGAGACTGGGCCAATCACATGAAACCATAACAAAAATACCAGACAATCATTATAAGCTGCACAGACAGAAGCGGACTAGTAATAAGAAAGGGTCTTGCAAAGGGCGACTTCATACCCTGTAAGGGTCCTGGAGGTGCCCACAAGCCCATGAGTCCTCTCCTGACCCCACATGAATGTTCCACCGCCGCCTCCAGCCCCTCACTACACCACCCGTTGTTACTGAGAAACCCTCCAGTATTAAGGTAAAACTAAGGTCCCCAGGGAATGAGGGCGGCGGATGCTGATGTAGTGCTGGGTGTGCTGAGCAGGAATGTTTGCGCTCCACGAGAGAGACAGGCTAGGACGGTGCCGCTACATAGGTTATATAGAAAAATAAAGTGCCGGACAATATCCCCCCTCCCTTTTACAACTCGCCGAAAGCTTTTGGAGGCTAAGAGAGGAGACGAGACTGGGCCAATGACATGGAACATAACATAAAATTACAGAACAACCATCCTTTATAAAGCCTACAACCCGCGACCAGAACGGCGGATAGAATTGAGGAAAGGTTTATGGCAACGGGACATCATATCCTGGGTATGAGTGTGCCCCACCAAGCAATTGATTTCACCCTCCTCCTCGCCCCACATTGACTGTTCCACCGCGCCTCAGCCCTCACTACACACCTGTTACTGAAGAAACCCTCCCAGTATAAGTAACTAAATCCCCCATTCATGAGGGCTGACGGCCAGAATGATTAGCGTGGGTGTGGCTTGAGCAGGGGAACAAGTTTGCGCCTACAGACGAGGAGAAGCCGTAGGACTGGTGCGCTACAGAAAGAGGAGAGAAGCCAGGGAGTGCTGCGCTACCAGAGCGAGAGAGGGAGAAGCCTAGGACTGTGGCATCCCCAGATGATGAGATGAGAAGCCTAGGGAGCTTGTTGCGCGTTTACAGAGCCGAGAGCACGAGGGAGGCAAGCCTAGGACTGTAGCGGATCCAGAGACGAGAGGAAGAAGCCCTAGGAACTGTGCGCTCATGAGAGAAAGGAAGCAAGCTTAGGAGTGGGGGTTGGCCACTTCCGAGGGAGAGAGAGAATTCCTAGGTGGCTCTGCGCCTCCAGAGAGAGTAGAGAGAGAAGCCTGGAGTCAGTGCGCCCTTCCAGAGAGGGAAGGCCTAGGGCGTGTGCGCTCCAGGTGGTGTTGCGTCAGGCGTGCGTTGCGCGCCCAGGGAGAGCAAGCCCTAGGGGAGGGGGTGTGCGCTGCCAGGAGAGCCACACCTCAGGGGTGTGTGCGGCCCAGGGAGAGAAGAGAAGCCTAGGGCGTGGTGCCGGCTCAGTGGTGGGTGTGGCGCCCCAGGGATAGAGGTAAGACCTAGGAGTATGCCCGATTCCGAGATGCGCAACACTCAGTTGTGTGGCCGCCCCAGGACGAGAGAAGAAGCCTAGGGAGTGTGCGCTCCAGAGCCGATAGAATAACTAGAGGTGTTGCCGCTCCATTGGAGAGGAGAGAAGCGCTCTGGCATGTGCGCATGACGAAAGTGCCGGGCAGTATTCCCCTACCTTACACTCCGCCCGATAATGATTTGGGCGGCCTCAAGAAGCAGAGACGGCCCAATGAAGAAACATTAACAATTAAAATACAGACCAGTCATTATAAAGCTACACGTGACCAAGAAGTCGGATTTTTAGAATGAAGAAAGGTTTGCAAAGGGACTTCTACCCTGTTAAGCGACGGTGTGTGCCCACAGCCATTGAGGCCTTCTTCCTGCCCCACTAAGTGATGTCTCCACCGCCGCCTCAGCCCTCACTTACACACGTTACTGCACCCTCCACCCCAGTATAAGTAAACTAAGTCCAGAATGACGGGGCCGGCGTAGTGATAGTGGTGTGGCAGGTGTCCGTGGCTTGGGGCCAGGGAAGTTTGCGCTACAGAGATGAGACAGCCTTAAGGACTGGTGGCGCTACTAGTAATGAAATTAACAGTTGGCCGGACATTATAATCCCCCTACCCTTACCCAAAACCTCGCCGAAAGTTTTGGAGGGCTAAATGAGAGACTGGCCAATGAATGAAATACATAAAGACATACAGACAATCTGGTATAAGTTGTAGCTACACGGACCAGAAGCGGAAATTAGAAGAGAAAGGTTTTGCAACCCGGGGGACTCCATACCCGTTGTAAGGGAGTGTGCCCACCCCCAAGCCAATGAGTCCTTCTCCTGCCCCCACATGATGTTCCACCGCCGCCTCCAGCCCGGCACTACACACTGTACTGAGAAACCCTTCCCAGTATAAGTAAAAAACACCTAAATCCAAATGACAAGGGGGCGGGATGTAGTGGTGGGTGATTGCGTTGGAGCAGGAAAGCTTTTTGCCCGGCTACAGAGAGAGAAGCCTAGGACCGTTGCGCTTACAGAATGGAGGGGAGAAGCCTAGGAGCGTGCCCGCATACAGAAGCCGAGAGAGGAGAAGGCCCTAGGGACTGTCTGCGCTCAGAAGAGGAGAGAGAGAGCCTTAGGACTGTGCGGCTCCAGAAGGAGAGAGAAGCCTAAGGACTGGTTTGCGCCTCCAGAGAGAAAAGAGAAGCCATAGGGGCAGTGTGCACTTCCGAGAGAGACGCGAGCATCCTAGGTGTGTGCGCTCAATGAGAGAGAAAGAGAGAAGCCAGGAGTGGTGCGCTCCAGAGAACGAGAGAAGCCTGGCGGCTGTGCGGCGTGGGTGCGCCCCAGGGAGAGAAGCCTCAGGACCCTGTGCGCTCCCAAGAGAGGAGGATGAGAAGCCTAGGACTGTGCGCTCCAGAAGAGAAAGAGGAAGCCTAGGCGAGTGGGTGCCCACTTCCTGAGAGAATCCTAGGTGTCCGTTGTGCGCTGCCCAGAGAGAGAAGCTAGCCGTGTGCGCTTCATGCTGTGAAGCGCTGTGGTGCCCCGCTTTCAGGATTGTCAAGTGCTGGTAGCGCTCAGGGCGTGTGCCCGCCCCAGGGCAGAGAAGCCTAGGGGAGTGTGCCGCTCCAGACCGGAGAGAGAGAAGAAGGCCTAGTGAGTATGCGCTACAGAGAGAGAGAGGAGAAAAGCCTAGGCAGTGTGCGCTACCATCAGTAATGAAATAAAGTGCCGGACCAACTATCCCCCTCCCTTACAACTCGGCCGAAAGTTTGGAGGGCTAAAGAATGAGACTTGCAAGAATGAAAACATAACTTAAATTACCAGCATCTTTTATAACTACACGGACAGAAGCGGAATTAGGATAGAATGGAGAAGGTTTTGCACACGGACTTTCCATACCTGTTAATGGAGTGTGCCCACAGCAATGATTCCTCTCCGCCCCCCACATAGATGTCTCCACCCGCCTTCCCGGCCTCAGCCCCTCACTATGCACACTGTACTTGAGAAACCCTCCGAGTATAAGTTAAACTTAAAATCCATAATGAGGGGCGGCGATGATAGTTGAGTGTTGTGGCTTGAGCAGAGGAAGGGTTTGCGCTACAGAATGAGAAAAGCCTAGGGCGTGCCGCTACAGAATAAGGAGAGAAAGCCTAGGAGCTGTGCCACGGCTACAGAGGGAGAAGAGGGAGAAGACAGCCTTAGGACTGTGCGCTCCAGAGAGATGGGAGTAAGCCTAGGGACTGTTTGACGCTCCAGAGAGAAGAGAAGCCTAGGGAGTGCTTGGCACTTCCTCGACGAGAGAGAGAATCCAGGTGTTCGTAGCGCCTCCCAGGAGAGAGGACGAGAGCAGCCCTAGGAGTGTGCCCCGCTCCCAGTAGACGAGAAGGCCTATTCCGCCCGGTGTGACATCACATATGTGCCGCTCCAGTGTGTGTGCGCTCAGGTGGTCCACAGCTCAGGCGTTGGGTGCGCACCCAGGGAGAGGAGCCTCAGGACGCTGTGCCGCCTCCATGGAGCAGGCGCACCCACTCAGGTGGTGGCGCCCGCCAGAGAGAGAAGCCTAGGCAGTTGGTTTTGCGCTCAGGTTGTGCGCCCCAGGATGGAGAGCCTACGGGAGTGTGCGCTCCACTTAGAGCGCCACACTCAGCGTGTGTTCCGCACCCAACGAGAGAGAAGCCCGCCTAGGCTGATGACGCACGCTAACGTGTCGTGTTGCGCGATCCACGCGAGCCGCAACTCTGTCGGCGTGACCGCCCAGGGGCCGGAGAGAAGCCTAGGAGTCGTGCGCTCCAGAGCGGAGGAACCCTAGGAGTGCGCTCCAGAGCAGATCGAGAGAGAGGGAAAGAGAAAAGCCTAGGAGTGGTGCGGCTACATTAGTAATGAATTAAAGGCCCGCGGCAATTATTCCCCCTACCTTACAGCACTCGACCCGAAAAGTTGGTAGAGAGTCCAAGAGGAGATCCGGCAATCCATATGAACATAACATAAAAATACATGACAATATCATTATAGAAAGACCGCACGAGACAGAAGCGGATAGCAATAAGGAAGGTTTTGCAAAGGGGACCTCTCACTACCTGTAAGGAGTGTCGCCACAGCAATGACGTCCTCTCGCTGCCCCACATTTGAGTCCACCGGCGCCGCCTCAGCCCCCCCTCACTCACACACTGTCATGAGGACAGAAAACCCTCCAGTTAGTAAGTAAACTAAAGTCCAGACCACCCGCGGGCGCACTAGGCTGGGATGAATAGTGCACGCTGGGTGTGGGACCTTGAGCAGGAATTTGCCGCTTACACGAGAGAGAGGCCTGGACTGTGGCTACATAGTAATGCAAATTAAAGTGCCGGACCAATATCCCCTCCTTCACAACCTACCGACCGAAAGTTTTGGAGGCTAAGAGAGGACTCGCATATGACATGAAACATAACATCAAATACAGACAATCATTATAAAAACTACACGGACAGAAGCGGACTTAGGAATGAGAAAGGTTATTGCCAAAGGGACTCATACCCTGAAGCGAGTGCGTGTGCCCACAGCAATGAGTCCTTCTCCGTGCCCACATGATTATTCCACCGCCGCCTAGCCCCCCACTACACACCCTACTGTAGCCGAGAAACCCCAGTGATTCAGTAAACTAAAATCCAGAATGGAGGGGCGGGCATGATATAGTGGTGGGTGTGGCTTGGAGCAGTGGGAAGGTTCTGGCGCACAGAGAGGGCAGGAAGCCTGAGCGAGCCCAGTGCGCTCCAGAGAGAGAAAGCCTAGGCGTGTGCGGCCTCACGTGTGGTATGTGCGCTCAATTACAATTAGAAGTGTGCGCCCACGGCGTGTGCGCTCAGGGCGTCGTGCGCCCCCAGGACGAGAAGCCCTAAGGGAGTGTGCGCTCCAAGAGAGAGAGAAGCCTAGGAGTATGCCGCTTACCCAGAGACGAGGAGAGAGAGGCCTTAGGAGTGTGCGCTACAAGTAATGAAATAAAAGCAGTGAAATAGCGCCGCTGACAATATCCCCCCTCCCTGTACAACCTTTCCCGCCCAGGAAGGTTTGGAGGCTAAAGAGAGGAACTGGCCAATGAAGGAACATTAACACATTAAAATACCAGACCAATTCCTTTTTATAAAGGCTACGACGACAGAAAGCGGATAGAATGAGAAAGGTTTTTAGCCGTAACAGGGACTGTCATAACGTGTTATGGAGTGCTGCCCCCAAACAAAATGATTCCTCTTCCTCGCCCCCCAACATGCGCTAGATGTTCCACACGCCGCCCTCAGCCCTCACTACCCACACTGTACTGAGAAACCCCTCCCCAGTATAAGGTAAACCTAAATTCCCCCATAGATGAGGGGCGGGGTAGATGATAGGTCGGGTGCGCGTCTGTGGCTGAAGCAGGGAAGTTGGCCACGACTTTTTTGTTACAGACGAGAGGAAAAGCCTAGGAGCTTGCCGCTACCAGAAAGAGAGAGAAGCCTAGGGAGCATTGTGCGCTACAGAGCGAAGAGAGGGAGAAGAAGCCCTAGGCAACTGTTGCGGCCTCCAGGAGAAGAGAGCTGAGAAGCCTAGGGCCGAGCAGTTGAGTGTGTGGCCGCTACGAGGAGCGAGAGAGAGAAGCCTAGGACCCTGTGGGGCTCCAAGAGAGAGAGAGAGAGCTGAGACTGTGCGGCCTACCAGAGAGCGAAGAAAGAGAAGCCTAGGAGTGGTTCTCGCACTCCGATGAGAGAGAGAATCCTAGTCGCGTGGTGCGCTCCAGAGAGAGGACGAAGAGAAAGCCTGAGGAGTGTGCGCCTCCCAGAGCAGAGAAGCGCTAGGCGTGTGCCCGGCCGTGTGCGCTCAGGTGTGTGCGCTCAGGCTGTGTGCGCACCCAGCGGAAGAGAAGCCTAGGAGTGTGACGTCCAGAGAGCGCACACTTCAGGTGTGTTGCCCCGCCCCAGAGAGAGAAGCCTAGGCGTGTGCGCTCAGGTGTGTGCGCCCCAGGGGAGAGAAGCCTAGGCAGTATTGCCGCTTCCAGAGAGGGGCCACACTCAGCTGGTGGGTGCTTGCGCCCAGACGAGAAAGCCGTAGGGGTGTGTGCGCTCCAGCGACCCGCACACTCAGGGCCGTTGGCACCCAGGGGCCGGAGAGAAGCTAGACGTTGGTGAGCGCTCCCAGAGCCGCCGAGAAAGCCTAGGAGGGTGTGCGGCTCCAAGAGAGAGAAGCCTCTTGAGTGTGGCGCAAATGGAGTGCTGGGCCAGTATTCCCCTACTCTTACACCCGCCGAAATGGTGGGGGCTCAAGGAGGAGACTGGCAATGAATGCACATAACATAAAATACAGACAATCAATTATAAAGCTAACCGCCGGACAGAAAAAAGCCGCGATAGAATAAGAGAAGGGTTTGCCCAAAAGGGACCTATCCTTAGTAAGGAGTTGTGCCCACCAGCAATGGAGTCCTCTTCCCCTGCCCCCACTGGATGTTCCACGCGCCGCCTCAGCCCCCCACACCACTGTACTTGAGAAACCCTCCAGTTTAAGGTAAACTAAGTCCAGGGAAATGGACGGGCGGGATGATAGTGGTGTGCGGTGGTTGTGTTGAGCAGCGGAAAGTTTTGTTGCGACAGGAGAGAGAAAGCCTAGGACGGTGGCCCCTACCATCAGTTTAATGAAATAAATAGTGCCGACCAAGTTATCCCCCTCCTACCAACTCGACCGACAACGTTTGGAGGCTTAAAGAGAGACTGGCAATGGAACTCACTCATAACGAAAATACAGACATCTTTAAAAAGCTACACGCGACAGAAGCGGATACGAAATGAGAAAGGTTTTGGCAACGGGTTGAGCTTCCCTGTACGGAGGTGTGTGCCCACCCAGCCCAATGATCCTCTCCTGGCCCCCACTGATGTGTCCACGCCGCCTCAGCCCTCCACTAACACCACTGTACGTGGAGAAAGCTTCCCAGTTATAAGTAAACCCGTAAAATCCATAGCATGAAGGCGGGATGATAGTGGTGGGCCTCACCTTGGTGGCCAGTTGAAGCGTGGAAGTATTTGCTCGTACAAAGAGAAGCCTAAGATGTGCGCTAAGAAAGTAAGCCGGAGAGAAGCCTAGGATAGTGTTCTCTGCGCTACAAGGAAGCGATGGGAGAGGAGGAAGGGCCTAGGGACTGTGCTCCGCTCCAGGTGAATAAGAGGAGCCTCAGGGCAACTTGTTGGCGCCTCCAGAGAAGAAAGACGAAGCCTAGGGAGTGTTGCATTCCGAGAGATGAAGAGGATCCTACGGTGTCGTGCGCTCCAGAAGGAGGAGAAGCAGAATCAAGCCTAGGGGTGCGGCGCTCCAGAGACGAGAAGCCTAGGCAGTGTCGCGCTCAGGTGTGGTCTGGCCGCCTTCATGGGTGTATACGCTCAGGCGGTGTGCGCCCCAGGAGCAGAGAAGACCTAGGAAGTTTTGTGCGCTCCAGAAGCGCGCACACTTCAGGTGTGTGCGCCCCATGAGAGAGAAGCCTAGGCGTGTGCGGGTTCGCTCAGGTGTGTGCCGCCCCCAGGAGAGGAAGCCTAGGAGTGTGCGCTCCATAGGAGCGCACACACAGGTGTGCTGCGCCCAGAGAGAGAAGCCTAGGCGGGTGCGCTCCCAGTCAGCCGCCACACTCATGGTGCGTGCGCCCCAGGGAGAGAAGCCTCAGGAGTGTGCGTCCAAGAGCGAAGAAAACCTAGGAGTGTGCGCGCTCCCAGAGAGAGAGAGAGAGAAAGAGAAGCCCTAGAGGTGTGCGTACATAGTAATGAAATAAGTGCCGGGGCAACGTATCTCCCCTTACGCCTTACAACTCGACCGATGTCTTGGAGGGCTCAAGAGAGACTGGCAATTCAATGAACATAAACATAAAATACAGAACAAATTCATTATAAAGCCTGCACAGACAGAAACGCGGAGACTAGAATAACGAAAGGTGTTTGCCAAAGGGACTTCATTACCTTAAGCAGTTGTGGCCCACCAGCAATGAGTCCTCTCCGCCCAGCATTTGATGTTTCACCCGCCCGCCGTCAGCCCTCACTACACACTGTTACTTGAGGAAACCCTCCACAGGTTATAAGTAACTAATCCAGAATGATGGGCGGGATGATAGTGGTGGGTGTGGCGTTGGAGCAGGGGAAGTTTGCGCCTAACAGAAGAGAGAAGACCTAGGACTGTTGCGCTACATAGTAATGAAATAAAGCTGCCGCCGCGACAATATTCCCCCTTCCCTTACAACTCGCCGAAGGTTTTGGAGGGCTAAAGAGAGTACTTGGCATGATACATAACATAACATAAAATACCAGACAATCTTATAAAGCTACACGGACAGAAGCGGAATAGAATAGAATGAGAAAAGGTTTGCAACGGGACTTACATACCTCGTTATGGAGTCGTGGCCCCACAGCAATGATTCCTCTCCTGCCCCACATTGATGTTTCCACCGCCGCCTAGCCCCTAACTACACACTGATACTGAGAGGAAACCCTCCAGTATAAGTAAACTAAACATAACATGAGGGGCGGGATGATAGTGCTGGTGTATGAGCTGTGAAGCGGGAAGTTTGCGCTACAGAGAGAGAAGCCTAGGGCACTAGTGCGCTACAGAAGAAGAGGAAGGAAAGCCTAGGATGTGTTTGTCCCCGCACCAAGCGAGAGTGAGGGGTAGAAGCCTAGGACTGTGCGCTCCAGAGAGAGAAGAGAAGCCTAGGGAGGTCGTGCGCTACGCCAGAGCGAGGAGATCTGGGAAGAAGCCTAAGGACGTGCGCTCCAGAGAGAGAGAACGGAGAAGAAGCCTTAGGACTGTGCGCTCCAGAGCAGAAAGAGAAAGCCTAGGAGTGGTTGCACGTAGTCCTGAGGAGGATGAGAGAATCCTTAGGTGTGGGGTGCCAGCTCCAGAGAGAGAGAGAGAAGCCTAGGAGTGTGCGCTCCAGGAGAGAGAGCAGGGCCTAGGCGTGTGCGCTCAGTGGTGTGCCCGCTTCAGGGGTTCGCGCCCCAGGGATGGACAAGCCGTAGGAGTATGTGCGCTCCAGAGAGCGCAACACTGCAGTTGTGCACAGTGTGCGCCCCAGAGAGCAAGGAAGCCTAGGGGCGGTGTGCGCTCCAGGTGTTGGCCGCCCCAGGCGAGCGAGAAGCCTTAGGAGTATGCGCTCCAGAGAGCGCACACTCAGGTGCTGTGCGCCCCACGAGAGAGAAGCCTAGGAGCTGTTCTAGCGTGCGCTTCCCAGGCGGGGAGAAACCTAGGTGGTGCCGCTCAGGAGCAGAGAAGCCCCTTGGAGTGTGCCAATGGAGTGCCGCCGGCAGTATTCCCCTACCTTACACCTCGCCGAACAGTGGGGGCTCCAGAGGACTGGCAATGAGATGAACATAACACCTTAAATACAGACATTTATAAGCTACCACGGAACCAGACGAAGCGGAGTAGGAATAAGAAAGGGTTTTTGCAAAGGACCTTCATACCCTGAAGGACGTGTCTGCCCACAGCAAATTAGAGTCCTCTCCTGCCCCACATGAGATGGTTCCACCGCCGCCTCAGCCCTCACTACACACATGGTAGCATGAGAACACCCTCCCAGTTATAAGTAAACTAAGGTCCCAGGAATTGGAGGGGCGGCGGAATGATATGGGTCGGGTGTGGCAGCTTGTGAGCAGGGAAAGTTTGCCGCTACAGAGAAGACGAACCTAGGACTGTGCGCACATAGTAAATGATAAAGTGTCGGGACAAATCCCCCTGCCCTTTTACAACTCGCCGAAAAGGTTTTGAGAGGCTAAAGACGAGACTAGGCAATGAATGAACGATAACATAAACAACCTATTACAGACCCAATCCTTTTATAACAGCTACCACGGACAGCAAGCGGATAGGATATGAGAAAGGTTTTTGCAACGGTGCGATTCATACCATGTCAAGAGTGTGCCCCACCCAGCCAATGAGTCCGTCTCCTGCCCCACATGACATGTTCCCCACCCGGCGCCTCAGCCCTCCACTTCACACACGGGTGTACTGGGAGAAAATACCTTTTCCTAGTATTAAGTAAACTAAAAATCCATAATGAGGGGGGTGGTGATGATAGTTGGTGGGATACTGTGGCCTCTGAGCAGGGAAGTTTGCGCCTCACAGAGAAGCGAAGAAGCCTGAACTGTGCGACTACAGAAAGAGAGAGAGAAGCCTGAGGAGTGTGCGGCTACACGAGCGCTGGAGAGAGGGAGAAAGAAGCCTAAGAATCTGTCCGCCCCGCTCCAGAAGAGAGAGGAAGCTAAGCGACTTGTGCGCTCCAGACAGCAGAGCAGAAGACAGCCTAGGACTGTTGCGGCTCCAGAGAGGAAAGAGAAGCCTGAGGAGGTGCACTTCCGAGAGGAGAGGAAGAATTCCTAGGCGTGTGTGCGCTCCAGATGAGAGATAGAGAGGAAGCCTAGGAGGTGTGCGTCTCCAGAGAGAGTAAGCAACCTAGCGTCCCGTTTTTTCGTGGCGCCTCAGCGTGTTGTAATGCCCGCCCTCCAGGGGAGAGAAGCCTTAGCCGCGTGCGCTCCAGAGCGAGAGAGAGAAGCCTCAGGACTGTGCGCTCCAGAGAGAAAAGAGAAGCCTGGCAGTGTTGCACTTCGAGAGAGAGAATCCTAGGTGTGTGGCGCCTCAGACTGAAGAAGCCTCCCTAGGCGTAGTGCCGCGGTCAGGTGTGTAGCGCTCAGGGTGTGTGCGCTCAGGCGTGTGCGCCCACCCAGGGACGAGAGAGCCTAGGATACACATGTGCGCCATCCAGAGGGAAGAGAGAGAAGCCTAGGACGTAACATAGTGCCCGCTACAGAGAACGAGAGAGAGAGAAGACCTAGTAGGGAGTGTGCGGCTGCATAGTAATGCGAATAAGAGTGCCCGGACAAATAATCCCCCTCCCTTACAACTCGCCCGAAAGTTTGGAGGCTAAAAGAGAAGACTTGGCATGGAAATACAATGAAACATCAACATAAAATACAGCATCTTTATAAACCTACAACGGACAGAAGCCGGTAGGAATGAGAAGTCTTGCAACAGGGTACTTCATACCTGTAGTGAGTGTGCCCACCAGCAAATGATTCCCTCTCCTGCCCCCACATGATTGTCCACCGCCCCCCCGCCTCAGTCCCTCATACCACTTGTATGAGACGAAACCCTCAGTATAAAGTAAGATGCTAAATCTCCATAATGAGGGCGGGCGTGATGCAAGTGGTGGGGTGTGGCTTTGAGCAGGGGAAGTTTGCGCTACAAGAGAGAGAAGCTAGTGACCTGTGTCGCTACAGAAAGGACTGAGAGAAGCCTAGCGAGTGGCGCTACAGGAGCGAGAGAGGGAGAAGCCTAGGACTGTGTCGCTCACGAAGAGAGAGAAGAAGGCCTAGACTTGTGCGTCCAGAGAGAAAGAGAAGTCCTATGGATGCCACTTCCGAAGAGAGTGAGGAAATCCCGTAGGTGTTGTGCGCTCAGATGAGAACAGGAGAGAGCTAGCGAGTGGTCGCGCCTCCAGAGAGTGAAGCCTAAGGCGTGTGCGCTCGGTGTGTGCGCTCAGGTGTAATGTACGCTCAGGCGTCGTGCGCCCCAGGGAGGATGCTAGGAGTCGTGCGCTCCGAGAGGAGCAGCTACAACTCCAGGCTCACGTGCGACTGGTGGTGCTCGCCCCAGAGACCGAGAAGCCTTAGTCGGTGTGTGCGCTCAGGGTGTGTGCGGGCCCCAGGGATGAGAGCTAGGAGTGTCGTGCGCCTCGCAAGAGGCCGCACACTCAGGTGTGTGCCGTTGTGTGCGGGCCCCCAGAGACGAGAAGAACCTAGGGCGTGGCGACTCCAGCGATCACCCCAGCCCCCCGCGCGCACACTCGATGTGCTGTTGCCCGCCACCCAGGAGGAGAAAGCCTATCCTGGAGGGCGTGGCTCCCACGAGGAACCTAGGGAGTGTGCGCCTCCAGGAGAGAAGAGAGAGAGAAATGAGAAGCCTGGATAGTGCCGCTCTACCTCCAGTAATGAAATAAAGCTTGGTTAAGTAGCCCTCCAGGGAGACAGTTTGATAGTGTCCACATAGTTCCCAGCGGTCCCTACTGCTTGATTACAACATTCGCCGGAATGACACTAATGTTGGGCGCGGGCTCAAGCACAGACTGAGACTGTACTTGGCAATCAACAGATGAACATAACATAAAATACAAGACAAGTGGGCATTATAAAAGCTGTCACAGCAAGAAGGAGGCACTATCCTAAGTGATATTTTAAATCAAGAAAGGTTCCCCTTTATAGCAACATGGGACTTCATACCTGTGAAGGGCAATGTGCCTCAATGAGCACAGCAATGAGGTCCTTCCTACACAATAGATTGCCACCACACTGCAAATCTAACAGTGAGATAAAGTCTGGTCTCTCTGTACATCTCTCCGTGTCTCGACGATACGCTACTTTTGCCCTCGAGCCTTCTATGATTCTCGTTGATTCGTACAAATCAGCATAAATCAGAACACGGTCGTGCAGTCCTAGCCACATTTTACCGCTCGGAGAGCGCATGAGCAAACACCTCCCGACGTAATAATGTTCTATACATAAGTCCAAGACATGACAGGTTATGACATACGGCGGTAGACGGCTATGATAATTTGATGCTCTCGTTATGTCTGGTGTGCTTGAGCAGGGGTAGTTGTTGTCACCTGCTATGCTCCAGGATATCGTGTTGGAGATAGCCTAGGTACTGCTGCGCTGACATCTCAATCCAGTAATGGCTAATAAAGTGCATTATCCGAGCCCAGGAACAATTAACTATCCAGCCTCCCTGACAACTCGCCAATAATGTTGGTTAAGGGAACGTAATGAGATGGAGACTGGCAATGACGCAATCTCGATACACCATAACATCAAATACGACCAATCATGTGTGTATAAAAACTACCACGGGCGAAGCGGAAGTGAATAGGTAGAATCGTGAGAACACCGCGCTCTCTCGCAAAGGGTACTTACCATACCTCGAAGGAGCGTCGTTCGCCACCACGAGCAAAGAGTCTTGCTGGCTCTACGCCGCGACCGCGCCATTCATATGATATTCCACGCGCGCGCCTCAGCCTGCGACTACACTACGGACGCTTGTACGACGAAGAATCCCGAGCCCACTCCGTATGGCTTTGTTAAGTCACGTAACGTGGCGATATGCAGTCAATCCTGGTCTCGCGGTGAGCCGGATAATCGAGAGAATGGGCGAGTGTGGAAGATGAGTTGTGATGGGCAGTGCGGAGTCGTTGGGGGTGGGGCCTGGGACTGTGGGGGTTGGGGGGAGGTGAGGCTTGGCTGGATGGCTGCGTTGTGGCATTTGAAGCAGGGAAGGTTTCTGCGGTCCGCACAGCGAGATCGAGAATTACCGAGCCTCACAGACCCATGCGCACCCAGGAGTGTGCGCTCCAAGGAGAGCTTGAGGGAGAGGACGCCTTAGGCGTGTTGGCTCAGGTGTGTGCGCTCCAGGCGTGCTGCGCTCAGGTCGTGTGCGCCCCAGGGAGAGAAGCCTAGGAGTGATGCTCATACGTAGTGCGCCTCCAGAGGAGAGAGAGATCAGGCCTAGGAGTATGCGCTACAGAGAAGGAGAGCGAAGGCCTAGGAGTGTGCCGCTACTCATAGTTAGAATGGATGAATAAATCCCTGTTCCAGGCCGTGTCCCGCAGAGACGCAATCATCTTCCTTCCTTCTCCCTTTACAATCGCGAGACACAGTTGGAGGCTAAAGGAGACTGTGCACAAGGGAATACGAGAATACGACTTTCAAAATACAGACAAATGCTTGTATGTACCAAGCTACACGACGGAATCATAGCGGAAAGAGATGGAGGGAAAGGTTTTGGCCAAACGGGTGACTTGCGTATACCTGTGTTATCGGAGTGTGCCCACGAGGGCAATGATTCCTCTCCTGCCCACATATGTTCCAACGCGGCCGGCCCGGCCTTCAGCCCTCACTGACGAGCGAGCGTGGACTGAAGGGAAAACGCAGCTTTAGGGTCGCCTCCCAAAAGCTAGGTATAGGGAGGATGCTGGAACTAAATCCATAAGCCACTACCTTCTAGCCTGCATATACGCCTAATGCAGGACCCTCATGTCCCTCGCATACCAGCCGCTTCAGCTGCGCCCACAGAGTACTCGTGTTATTCCCCACCCCCACCCACGAATTGTGCATCGCAAGGTAACAGGGTGTGCCAACATGATATCTTGTTACAGGTGTTCTGAGATCTGGTGGTAAGTGGCATGACGATGATTAGGCTTGGGGTGATGGCTTGAGCAGCGGAGTTTGCGCTAGCATATGCATATGGTGGGGCCGGTATGTGACCGATTTTCAGCGATGCGAGGCTCTTAAGCATTTGCTGCTGGCACTTTGCTTTATCCCCGCAAGGTAGGAAGTGGCATAACTTCAAGACGTGTGCGTATTCCCTGTAAATGAATTGTTATGGCCCCGGCAGTGATCCCTCAGTCCGAATCGACTTCATGATGGATAGGAACCATTGGCAGGACGTGTGGACTTGAAGGGAAAGCCACGACTAATTAGTTTCCCACAGTTAAAAACACTGACAATACCAACCGACCGACTCCAGTGCCATGGTTAGGGTGCACCTTTTTCTGGAAATTAAAATACCCCGACTATCCTATATATTATTTTTTTTTCCCTATGTTAACACCTATTGGGCCTTCGCTCGAGAAGCCCGGTGAGTAAATTCACAGGAGCCTAGAACACCAGAGCAGGGTTACACGACTGGACACCCAGGGCAGGGCCTCGCTAGTGGGAAATTTGTCAGCTTACTATGGGTGTAGTGCAACTACATCCCCCCCGCTCCAGGCTATCTGTGAACACAAAACAGACAACTTAGAGCGCGAGGATTCTTGTAACAGATCGAAGGATACGGTTTATTATGTAGCCAAAAAGG